>NC_053027.1:224166454-224466454 GCF_003073215.2 Triticum urartu | reverse complement strand
AACTTCTTTTCTGGTCAGCTGCAGTCCTCTTGATAGTCTCAACTATAAGGCTCATGACCTTGAACTGTTGTGGCACATCAAATTATGTAGCAAGTTAATTGCATGGCCTCTGATCATTCTGTGATCACCAGACTTGGGCAAGAGAGTGTGCCTAAGGATCCAATTGATTGTAGGCGGCCCTGACAGCAGACCCTGTGAATAGATATAGATGATATAGAGTGGACGAGCATCACAGAATGCAGAGGTTTTTGCAAAAGAATGAGTCAAAAAGTTAGTTTTATTTTTCCACAGAAAGCATTTCGGATCAACCGATTTGTAAACTCGGTGATACCGAAGCAGCTGTTGGAACCTAAAATAGTGAACTCCGTCAGACCGAGTCACAGTTCGGTGGCACCGAGACTGCTAAAAGTCCGGAACTTGGTCACACCAATTTGCAATTCTCGGTCAGACCGAAAATTACATGTGCAATGGCCTGAGCCGAATCGGTGGTACCGAGTTCCACAACTCGGATGGTCCGAGATGGTTTCGGCGGAAACCTAACCCTAAATTTTCAATTCAACTCTAATCTACGGAGTGTTTTGAATGGATAAGATCGTTTCAATCGTGGTAAGAATCATAATGAACACAATGTGCTAGGAATCAGACGGGGATAGCACTGTGATCGAGTCCATACCCTAGTTCGGCGATGAACTCGCCACGGCGGCAACGGCGGGGAAGAATTCCGTTGACGGCGGCGAAGACCAGCGACAGGAGGCGACTGGCGACAACGAGGACGATCCGGAGACCCAGGAGGCAGAGCGAGCTATGCGCGGGCGAAGGGGTTTCGGAGAAATTTCCAAAAAAATTCCCGTGAGTATATATAGCCTGACCCTGTCGGTGTGACCGAGTGGAACAACTCGGTGGCACCGAGATTCATAACTGCAAGCAGTTACTAAAACTCAGTGTGACCGAAAGGTTCAAATCGGTTGCACCGAGATTGAAAACCTAGATCGACTTAGTGATCTCGGTATGACCGAAATGGAGGAATCGGTCAGACCAAAATGCACAAAGAAGTTTTGGAAGTTTAAGTCTATGACGAATCGGGGACTCTGAGTGCTCCTCACACAGAGTGGTTCGAATCTAACTTGATCAAATTTTTTGATGTAGCATGAAAAGAGTTTGAGACGAGAAAAGCATAGATAGCTAGAGAGGGTTCTTAGGCATTCTTGTCCATCCAGTTGGCAAAAGAAAAGAAAAACAATCAATCAAAACAACAAGTGGATGTCCTTGAATGAGTGAAATATGCAATCAACATGCTCACACAATAAAATGGCAATTGAAATATGTGGCAAAGCATGCACAACCAATTCTAGCATCTATCAAAAATTTGCGATGACTAGGTCATCTATATATGAGTATATTGACTTAGGAGTCAAATGAGAACATTTGATCATAGGTCATACTCATCGTTTAAGCACAAGTGGGGTTACCACTTTTACATGAAGCATTTGTTGTGTTCACACCATTAGAGTTGCTTTAGCTCAATTCTTAGAGTAAAGCTCACCCTAGATGTGAGATCCCCCCTAAGAGGGATGAACTAACCTTGGGTTTTGTCGATGATGACTTCATGTAGATGTTGAAGATGTGGATGCTCAATGTTGATGTAGATCATTTGGAGCTATCCATTGGAGTGAGTTGCACTTTCAATACCTACACGGGTTAGTCCCACAAGGAACAAACAAGGATATCCATAGACATAAAGTGATGCACACACAAGATGATGTCTATGAAAGCTTTTAGGTTACCTTGTCCCTTGTCTTACCAACAAGAGGGTTTGTGACTCCTTGAACTAGTGCAAGATGTGGAAGTTGATTGCACTTGTTCTTGCCAAGATGATAAGAGTGAAGTATGTTGGCGGAGTCACCCTCAAGAACTCTCTAGTTCTTCTTCGGGATCCACACCATCTTGATGGGAATCCTCGGTGTTGTAGTTATACTTGATGAAGTGGAACTTGAAGTAGTCTTGGGAACCCACTTGACCAAGGCCTTAGGAGCTTCTTCAAATGCATCAATTTCCTCTTGAAGCTTGTCCTTGCCTTTTTGCTTGTGGTCTTGTGGTGGAAGATCATCTTGAGCTTGTGTCCCTTTGAGAGAAGTAGGATCATACTTCTCTTGTTGAGGAACAAACTTCGGCTTGGGGTATTGATCTTCTTCCCACTCAACTCCATTGGCATTGAACTTTCATTCAAAACCAACACCTTGATTCTTCCGGTGCCTTCCTTGCTTGCGTACAATTTCCTCGAATTGCTTACTTCCGGCAAGGCTCTTGTAAACACCTTTCTCTATAATTCCCTTCAATAAGCTATTTTCTTGCTCAAGTGTAACTTGGCTAAGAGAATCATTAGTGGAATCAAGAGAACTACTAGAAGCAACAATATTGGATTTAGCATGATTATTGTTACTACTAGAGGAAGAATCTTTCTTGTTCTTGTTACTAGACTTGACTTGAGGCATGTAAGTGGATAAGAGTAAACGCTTGGCAATGTAAGAAGAACTTTTCTTACGAAGATCATCATTGATTGCTTTTAAGAACTCGTGCTCTTGCTCAAGGTTGAGCTTTTCAAAGCGTAATTTCTCATGAGCCCTTAAAAGTTCTCGATGATCTCCTAAGATAGTTTCATGAGCTAACTTAAGAGTGTTTAGTTCTTTAGTTAGAGACTCAATCTTCTCCTTATCATTGTCATTCGTTTTATCTTGATTAGCATGATTAATTGACGTTTCATCATAGTATTCATCACTAGAGTTGTCAACAAGTAAATCATCATCACCTAGCAAGTCATCTTCATCACTATTGAAATCAACATACTCGGGGTGTGATACCTTTGGGCCTTTAGCCATGAAGCATGTTCCAACTTCTTCATTTGGTGAGTCAAATATGTCGTAGGAGTTGGTTGTCACGAGTGCTAGACCGGCAACACCTTCATCTTGAGTATATTCGGAGTCGGAGTGATAGCTTCTCTCGGAGTGGTTGTCGGAGTCGGAGTCGGATACCCATTCACCAACATGAGCTTGATGTCTTCGTTTTGTGCAGCTCCTTGATGACTTGTCCTTTCTTTCCGAATCCTTGCTTCTCCATGAGGGTCTTCGTTCATAACGATCATCTCTACTCCTTCTTTCTCTAGATGGTGATTCTTCTCTTCTACTTCTTCTCTTGGGAGAGTCTTCTCTTCTCTTGTAGGGGGTCGTACACTCATTGGAATAGTGTCCGGGCCTTCCACAATTGTAGCAATTTCGCTCTCAACTAGAAGATCTTTTGTCATTGTAGGACCTTGACTTGGAGCTTCTCTCTTTGCTTCTACTCTTGTAGAACTTGTTGAAGTTCTTCACCATTAAGCTCAATTCTTCATTGAAGGTTTGTTTCTCACTCGATGATGTGGGGGCTTCACATGAGGCTTTGTAAGCACCACTTGATTTGTTGTGAAGTTCCTCTTTATCCTTGAGTGACATCTCATGAGCAACAATTCTTCCGATGACTTCCGTTGGCTTGAGATCTTTGTAATTGGGCATCATTTGGATCAATGTGCACACGGTATCATATTTTCCATCCAAGGCTCTTAGGATCTTCTTGATGATGAATCTATCGGTCATCTCTTCACTCCCTAAGCCGGCAATCTCATTTGTGATAAGAGCAAGCCTAGAGTACATTTCAGCGACACCTTCACCATCCTTCATTTTGAACTTGTCAAGTTGACTTTGAAGCACATCCAATTTGGATTCCTTGACGGAGTCAGTACCTTCGTGCATATCAATCAAAGTATCCCAAATTTCCTTTGCATTCTCAAGACGGCTGATTTTGTTGAATTCTTCGGGGCACAATCCGTTGAAGAGGATATCACAAGCTTGAGCGTTGTATTGCAGCATCTTCAACTCTTCCGCGGTAGCTTCACGGTTCGGTTCTTTCCCATCAAAGAATTCACCTTGCAAGCCAATACACATAATAGCCCAAATGGCGGGGTTATGTCCAAGAATATGCATTTTCATCTTATGCTTCCAACTAGCAAAATTAGTGCCATCAAAGTAAGGACCTCTACGGTGATAATTTCCCTCGCTAGACGCCATACTCTCCTAGGTTGTGAAACCAAGGCTATGACCACCAAAAGCTATGGAAATCAAAGCAAATGGAGACCAAAGCTCTGATACCACTTGTAGGATCGAAAGTATGTCTAGAGGGGGGTGATTAGACTACTTGACCAAATAAAAATCTAGCCTTTTCCCAATTTTAGTTCTTGGCAGATTTTAGCTATCTTAGCACAAGTCAAGAAATCTCCACACAATTCAAGCAAGCATGCAAAAGAGTATATGAGCAGCGAAAAGTAAAGCATGCAACTTGCAAGAATGTAAAGGGAAGGGTTTGGAGGATTCAAACGCAATTGGAGACACAGATGTTTTTGTCGTGGTTCCGATAGGTGGTGCTATCGTACATCCACGTTGATGGAGACTTCAACCCACGGAGGGTAACGGTTGCGCGAGTCCATGGAGGGCTCCACCCACGGAGGGTCCACGAAGAAGCAACCTTGTCTATTCCATCACGGTCGTCGCCCACAAAGGACTTGCCTCACTAGCGGTAGATCTTCACGAAGTAGGCGATCTCCTTGCCCTTACAAACTCCTTGGTTCAACTCCACAATCTTGTCGGAGGCTCCCAAGTGACACCTAGCCAATCTAGGAGACACCACTCTCCAAGAAGTAACAAATGGTGTGTTGATGATGAACTCCTTGCTCTTGTGCTTCAAATGATAGTCTCCCCAACACTCAACTCTCTCTCACAGGATTTGGATTTGGTGGAAAGAAGATTTGAGTGGAAAGCAACTTGGGGAAGGCCAGAGATCAAGATTCATATGGTTGGAATGGAATATCTTGACCTCAACACAAGTGTAGGTGGTTCTCTCTCAGAAAATGTGTATTGGAAGTGTAGGTATGTTCTGATGGCTCTCTCCACGAATGAAGAGTGGGTGGAGGGGTATATATAGCCTCCACACAAAATCTAACCATTACACACAATTTGCCAAACTCGGTGGGACCGAATGTTTAAACTCGGTCGGACCGATTCAGCAAACCTAGTGACCGTTAGGATTTTCGGTGGGACTGAGATGCAACTCGGTAGGACCGATATGGTTAGGGTTTGGGCATAACGTAATCTCGGTGTGACCGATTACACAAACTTGGTGGGACCGATTTTGGTAATAAGCTAACCAGAGAGTTGGTCAGGTAGGACCGAAACGTTACGAAGGGAAATAGAGAGATTACAATCCCATCTCGGTGAGACCGAGATCCCTATCGGTGAGACCGATTTTCCTAGGGTTTGTGGCAGTGGCTATGACATTTGAAACTCGGTGGCGTCGGATAGAAAGAATCGGTGGGGCCGAGTTTGACTTTGGGTTTAGGTCATATGTGGATGTGGGAAGGTAGTTGAGGGTTTTGGAGCATATCACTAAGCATTTTGAGCAAGCAAGCCATTAAGCAACACCTCATCCCTCCTTGATAGTATTGGCTTTTCCTATAGACTCAATGTGATCTTGGATCACTAAAATATAAAATGTAGAGTCTTGATCTTGAAGCTTGAGCCAAACTTTTTGTCCTTAGAATTTTGAGGGGTCCACTTTCCTCATCCATGCCATGCCATTCATTGAGCTTTTCCGGAAATATTAATCTTGGAATAATGTTAGCTCAATGAGCTATATGTTGTTAGGAATTACCAAAACCACCCAGGGATAGTTGCACTGTCAAAAATAAATGATAATGCATATAAACTTGAGCTGCCTGCAGATTTTGGGGTTAGTCCCACTTTTAACATTGCAGATTTGAAGCCTTATTTGGGTGAGGAGGATGAACTTTCATCGAGGACGACTTCATTTCAACAAGGGGAGTATGATGAGGACATCAATACCGTTGTTACACCCACAGCCCCTGCTACTATACATACTGGACCAATTACTAGAGCTCGCGCATGCCAATTGAATTATCAGGTACTTTCGTTTCTTGGCAACGATTCTAATGTTCATGAGAATATGATGCTGCCTAAATTGGATACATTTGTTTTGCTTACAAATGAAGGGCCTAGCTTGGACAAGAAAGATGTACCTTGGAGCAAGTTCAAGCATGGAGATGATGGCATGCGCAAGGGGATCAAGAACGGAGTTACAAGTGATGATTTCAGGACTTTGAAGCCACCATAAGGAGTGCATGAAGCCCTAGACGAAATATACAAGATGCCACTTCATAAATTTCGTCCAGAGGCTATTTTAGGTGCTGCGTCACCTTATTATTTGGCCAGGCCCATGTATTTTCGATATACTTAGGTATAGGCTGTTTTTAGAGTCCGTATGTGTGGGGAAACAAGAGTTAGGGTTGGTTTCGGACCCCTCCTCCAAGGGCCACGAAATTCCCCCCTCTTCCTCCATATATACAGACCTTAGGGCGTCGTTTAGACTTCGGGTTTTGTTTAGATTAAAAGTTCGCCATAGCTGCAACTTCGCGTACTTCGTTTGTGTTCAATGACCAGACCAAGGTGTCACAGAACCCCACCTTGATCAATAAAGCTTTCATCTTATATTCGCAATATCCAGATTGCAATCTTAGTTTCTTGCTTGTTCTTCATTTGCTCGCAGGAAACAGACCCTCGTGGTCATGTTGATCGTGCTCCGGCGTGGTTAATAACCCTCGGAAGTTGGTTTAGCGATTGCTAAGGCGCAACGTCTCACACGTTCTTAGTCGGATCGTCAAGGTCGACTCCCACAGAAAACGATAGCCGCCATCTCATCGAAACATCGGGACACCCTCACCTCTATCACATGTAATCCCTCCTAGCCCTCTCTTGCTCGTAAATAGCTAGGTCTTGGATCTCCTCCCTCCACTCCTGCTCCTATCATCCCTTCCCGGCCTAGATGGCGGCTGGCTAGGTCCTTGTTGGCTCGCCACCGCTTCCCCCACTCCCCTATGTGTCGATGCTTCCTCTCCTTCCTCTACGCGTCACTACTTCCCCTTCTCCATTGCGACCTACCACCTCCCGCAACCGGTGCCTTTCAGACACCATGCGTGGCTTCCGTCACCTTCCGTCTAGGTGTCACTGTCGCATGGCAGCCATCTCTCGAAGTTTCGGCCGAGGCAGAAACTAAATAAGCAAAAAAATGTTGTTGTAACATGTTTGTTGATCATTTTAACATCCACATGGATGTTTGTTGATGATTATTGTTGTATACACGTTTGTGATCTATTTAGAAAAGAAAACAGTGCCATTTGATTCATATTTACAACAGAGATCCTTTATAGCATTCAAGTTATATTATCTCCATACAAAAATTATGCCTAATGAGTTTAAAATTCCAGCGATTGATGGTTAGACGATTAATCCAGTTAGTAGGCCGATTCACCGATTAATATCTACTCCCAAGCTGAGTGAGTGATATCTCTCCATCCTATCTACTTTTCCAAACACTTTTGCTCTTGTTTTGGACTCTAATTTGCATGATTTGAATGAAACTAACCCGGACTGACGTTGTTTTCAGCAGAACTACCATGGTGTTGTTTTTGTTCTGAAATAAAAGTTCTCAGAATTGGACGAAACTTTTTGGAGATTTTTTATGTAATATGTAAAATATACTGGAGAAAAGACCCACTAGAGGGGGGGCCACCCTATGCCATGGGGCCCACGTGGCTCCGCTGACCCTAATCTCAGCACTATAAATTCCTATTTCCCAGGAAAAAAATAAGAGAGGAAGTTTCATCACATTTTAAGCTACGAAGCCGCTGCCACCTCATGTTATTCATCCGGAGGCTAGATCTGGAGTCCGTTCGGGGCTCGGGAGAGGGGGGTCTTCCATCTTCATCATCATTAACCATCCTCCATCACCAATTTCATGATGCTCACCGCTGGGAGTGAGTAATTTCTTTGTAACCTTGCTTGACGGTGATGGGTTAGATGAGATTCAGCATGTAATCGAGTTAGTTTTGTTAGGGCTTGATACCTAGTATCCACTATGTTCTGAGACTGATATTGTTATGACTTTGCTATGAATAATGCATGACACTAGGGCCCGGGTGCCATGATTTCAGATCTGAACCCTTTATGTTTCATGAATATATTTGTGTTCTTGATACGATGTTGCAAGTTGTATGCACTTGCTAGGTGTTATGATCCGCATACCCCAAGGTGACAATAATTGGGATTCTTTCCGGTGATTACCGTAGTTTGAGGAGTTCATGTATTCACTATGTGTTAATGCTTTTTCCCGGTTCTCTATTAAAAGGAGGCCTTAATATTCCCTTAGTTTCCTTATGGACACTGTTGCTACAGGAGGGTAGAACAAAAAATGTCATGCAAGTTCTTTTCCAAAAGCACGTATGACTATATACGGAATACATGCCTACATTACATTGATGAATTGGAGCTAGTTCTATGTCGCCCTAGGTTATGACTATTATATGATGAATATTATCCAACGTTATCATTGATCCAATGCCTACAAGCTTTTCACATATTTTTCTTGCTAAGTTACTATCACTACTACTATTGTTACTATTGTTACAACTACTACAAAACTATTGCTACTTCGGTTACCATTACCATTGCTTTCATTACTATTACTATCCAATTACGATACTACTGTGCTACCGATCACTATGTTGCAGATATTTAGTCTCCCAGTGTGGTTGAATTGACAACTCAACTACTAATACTTGCTAATATTCTTTGGCTCCCCTTGTGTTGAATCAATAAATTAGGGTTGAATACTCTACCCTCGAATACTGTTGTGATCCCCTATACTTGTGGGTTATCAAGACCTTTTTCTGGCACTGTTGCCGAGAGCATAGTAATATTTGCTAAGTCAATTGGGATTTATATCTGTTGATCACTGTGAAGAATCTTAAAGATGCTAGAACCTAGATCGTTCCCTCTAAGACGAGGGGAGGTAAGGAACTGTTATCTAGCTCTGCACTTGATACACCTTCTGATTTGAGTAAGCTTTCAACACCACCATCTGCTATTAATTATGATATGTTCCAAGTAATCGATCATGCTACTTCTACTATGAATGATGCTATTGATGATTCTAGTACTTTGCTTGATAAGAATGTGCCACTAGGTGAATTTCTTGATGAACAACTTGCTAAAGCTAAAGAAATCAAGAATGTTGAAACTGATGAAATTACTAAAACTGGTGAATTTATTGAAACTGGAAATTATGAAACACCTATTTGACCTAGCTCTCCTAGATATGAATTGCCTAAGATACTCGAGGGTTATGTTATGGAAGGAGAGGTAGCTAGGGATTTTCTTGCTTGTAAGGGTAGAGATGATCTTAAGAAATTACTACACAAGTTCAAAGAAAAATTGCTGGAATTAAATATGATCATGTGTTTGCTACTTCACCTATCTCTATTACTGATAAGGATTATGAATTATGTGTCGACCCAAGGTAAATTACTTTGGTTGAATCTAATCCTTTCCATGGCTATGAAATTGAAACCATTGTGGCACATCTTAATCAATAAAATTATATAGCCACCCTATTTGCTCATGAGGAAAAAATCGCTATTACTATATTCTCAAGTTATTTCCTTTCTCGTTAAATGGTGATGCTAAGATAAGGTATAATACTCTTACTCCTGGTTGTGTGCGTAGTCCCCAAGATATGATTTATTACTACTCTAAAAAATATTTTCCTGTTCATAAGAAACAAGCTGCCTTACAGGAAATATTTAACTTTGTGCAAATTGAAGAAGAGAATCTCCCTCAAACTTGGGGGAGGCTTCTCCATTTACTTAATGCTTTTCCTGATCATCCTCTTAAGAAAAATGAAATAATTGATATCTTCTATAATAGACTAGCTAATGCTTCTAGGGACTACCTAGATATTGTGTTGGCTGTGTTTTCAGGGAACGCACTATTGAACAAGCTGAGGAATCATTGAATAATATATTGAAGAATGATAATGATTGGACTCTTCCTGAACCACCGCCTAAACCCACTCCGAAGAAGAGGGGTATTTTATTTCTCAATCCTGAAGATATGCAAGAAGCAAAGAAATGTATGAAGGAAAAAGGTTTAAAGCTGAAGATGTTAAGAATTTACCACCTATTGAAGAAACACATGGCCTTGATACACCACCATAGGTGGTAGAGGTAAATTCTCTTATAAAGTGTGATGAATGCGATGTCCCTTATAAAAAATCTCCTAGTCAATGCTTATATGAATTTTACAATTACATTATTAAGCAAGATCATTTCAATGCAAATGTTATGAAACAATTGAAACAAAATGCCTACATGATGGATCGCTTCAGCGACTTATTATTTAGAATTATTAATGATGTCAAAGGTGTAGGTAAACATGCTTCTTTGGTTCCAACTCGGTTAGAACAAGTTGCTAAATCTCAAAGTGAATTGCTCAATGAAATGAATAATAATATGAATGATCATGTTGTTAGAGTAATGACTAGAGGAGGTTGAATGACTCAGGAACCACTTTATCCTGAAGGTCACCCTAAAAGAATTGAACAAGATTCTCAAAGAATTAATGTTTATTCACCTAGTCCTTCCAAAAAGAAAAAGGAAAAGAAAAATGGTAGGACTTTGCATACTTCTAGTGAACCTAAGGTCGAAAAACCTTCTGAAGATAGTAATGATATTTCTATTTCTGATGCTGAAACTCAAACTGGTAATGAACATTCACCTAGTGATGATGATAATGACAATGATGATGTTCATGTAGATGCTCAACCAAACAATGATAAGGAACCAGATAATGATGTTGAAATAGAATCTTTTGATGATCTTGATAACCCACCCTCTAAAAATAAATGTTATGATAAGAGAGATTTGGTTGCTGGAAAACATAGTAAAGAAAGAGAACCATGGGTTCAGAAACCCATGCCTTTCCCACCTAAATCATACAAGAATAAAGATGAGGAAGAATTTGAATGCTTCACTAAAATGCTTAGGCCAATCTTTTTGCGTACTCGCTTGACTTATATTTTAAAGATGTCCCCTAATGCTAAATATATGAAAGATATTGTGACTAATAAAAGAAAAATACATGAAGCTGAAATCTCCACCATGCTTGCAAACTATTCTTTTAAGAATGTAGTACCTAAGAAACTAGGAGATCCAGGAATACCAACTATGCCATGCTCCATTAAAAGAAATTATTTCAAAACTGCTTTGTGTGATTTAGGAGTCAGTGTTAGTGTTCATGGCCGGTCCTGAGATTTTTGGGGACCGGGGCAAACCAAGAATTCGGGTCCCTTTATATACATATTTGTATCAGAAAGATGAGTGAAGAGATATCAACCAAGGGTGGCATATACAATTTTCTTTAGGTTCTATAACAAATAAGGATGTAAGCGGTGCAGCCGCCACAATTCGCGAAACAACTCTCACAGTAAACTTTACTCCCTCCATAAATAAATATAAGAGTGTTTAGATCACTCAAGTAGTAATCTAAACACTCTTATAGAGAGGGAGTACTAATTATCTCTAAAGTCTATTTCAACTGATTTGGGTAGCGAAACACAAGAAGCGGATAGGTGTGGCGTGCCACTTGCATCCCTAGTTACAAATGATAACCAGCAGTAGTTCTACTGTTGGAGCAAGCGGCAAGTCTTCATAAATTTGGTGATAGATCATTTCCAGATAATACGAGGTTATTGATTCTACATTGTTGTAATATGCAACCAAATCGAGCATGTAGACTAAACACCGTGGTAATATATAGGTGATTTAAAAAGGTATAGTTGTGTGTCATATACTGGCTTTTTCAAGAAAACCGAGTCCTAAAGTCAATCCGTGGAGAAGAATGCCCTAGATCAAGTAGATAAGCATCGCACATGCGTATACCTTCTAGCAGTAGAACCCTAGTTTGCTTCGCCCACGATTCAGAATACCTCCACTGCTGCTTATGTCGTGCTACCTCTCCATAAGGTTGCGCACACAGCCTCCACCTTGCCGTCGCTGCCGTTCCTAGAAGAAGATTATGAGGTGGTGGCGATTTGGCGATCAGCCAAGAGTGCAATCGGGAGGAGAGGAAAAAGATGAAAAGGTGAGCTCCTACCTAGCCGCCTGTTGAGTTCGACTCGAAACAAACGATCGCTAAGTTTTTTAGGATTAGGAAACCAAACCAGCGGACAAAATGCGATCTTTGTTAATTCATTTTATTTTGAGACAATCTCCGCTAATTGACCGTTCTTGTGCTACTACTTGGATAAGGCCCAACGTTTTTTATATTTCTTATATGGCCGAACACGTAGTAGCAGGCTGCAACCTAGAGACAGTTGAGCAGAGTGTAGTCGGGGGCCCCTTTGTACTCGGGGGCCCGGGGCGGACGCCCCTTCCGCCCCCCCCTCAGGGTCGGGCCTGTTAGTGTTATGCCTTTCTCTTTGTATAAAAGACTTGATTTGAATAAACTCACTCCCACTGAAATATCATTGCAAATGGCTGACAAATCAACCGCCATACTTATCGTTGTTTGTGAGGATGTGCCCATTGTAGTTGCAAATGTTACTATCTTAACAGACTTTGTTATACTTGATATGCCTGAGGACGTAAACATGCCGATTATCCTTGGTAGACCCTTTTTGAACACTGCAGGGGCTGTTATTGATTGCAGCAAAAGCAATGTCACTTTTCATATCAATGGTAATGAACATAAGGTGCACTTTCTGAAGAGGCAATTTCAAGTGAATGGTATTCATGTTATTGAAAAAACTCTGATAATTACTATTGGAATTTTTCAAATTCCTCTCCCTACTGTTAAAAAGAAATATAAAACACTTACTATTGGGGAGATGCATATCCCCGTTGAGGTAACCTAGTGTTATATGAAGATTCTTCAGTTTCAGGCTAATCCAAAATGGTTTGTTAATAAGACTTGATCAACCTTATTAATGGATTGTTTTTTAGAGGCATGTGATCGATGAATTTAGTAGGCACAACCTTCTGTACTCACTTGATATTTTCTGTTTTTTTACTTAAATACAATAAAATGAAATGAATATCCTTTTTTTGAATTATCCGTGCAATAAAAAAGTGCTCAAAATGACCTGAAAATTTTACATGATTTTTTATTTAATATTTAAGAGTTTTTGGCACTTAAATCATCCCACGGGGATGCCCCAAGTGCCCACAAGACACCAGGGTGTGCCCCACCCCTAGGGCGCGCCTAGGTGGCTTGTGGGCCCCACAGGGACCCCCTCACTTATCCCTTTAGTTGATAGAGGTGAGGGTCCCGATCTTTCGATGAGATGATAACTATCGGTTTGGTGGAGATGACTTTGACGATCCGACTACAAACGTGCATGACGTTGCGCCTTAGCAATCGCTAAACCAATCTCCTAAGGTTACTGATGATGCTGGAAGCACGGTCAGCCTGACCACGAAGGTCTATTCCTACAAGCAATCGAAGAACGAGCAAGAATATGATAAAGCAATCTGAATATTGTGAATATATAAGTAGTATTGATAATGGTGGGGATCCGTAAGCGGTCTTGGTCTGGTCGTTAGACACAAATGAAGTACATGAAGTTGCAATGCCTAACTTTTAACTAAACAAATCCCAAGGAAAAAGCTACTAGATGGATCTACTTATATAGGAGCAAGGAGTGGCCCTCCAAGGAGGTGGGAGGACATCCCAAGGCAGCCTAAAACTAACCCTAAGTCATACAAGGCTCATGGGCCCAAGTGGAGGTGATGCAACACCTTTAGGTTTGTAGTTTGACTCGGATTCTGCTGCAACGTCATATCGTTTCGTCCATAACTCAATGCTCCGGACGAATTTGAAGGTGAATACAATTGTGTTGGAAAGAGCACAAAAGCTACTTTCAAACAAAAAAAGAATCACCTAATTCGGAGTCCGTATGAAAAAGTTGTTGGCGTTTTGAGTCGGGTATGTCTATGCAGTCCGAATCTGAATCCAGAACGTGAGAGACTTGGACTCTGTCTTCTCTTGGCCCACAAGTGACATGAGAGGACTTTTTGAACAGCACCTAAACTTCTCTTTTTCCCTTATCTTCATATGTGGATTGTACAAATGTCCCATACACCTGCAATTTGACATGGCACAAAAGTTTGTGAAGTATTTTTTGTCCTAGATGACATAAATAAATTATTGCATAGTTTGCATTAGAAATCACCTCACAAATATACATGTATGCAATATTTTTGGTCGTATCCAAGGTAGTCATGTCCTCATCATCCTCCCCTTCTTGAAAACAAAGCCGTCCTCGGTGTTGCTTAATCTGAAATGTGGCTAACAAAAGAGACAAGGTGTACATGTTGTATATGTATATGTCATCCATTTTTACTTCCCTTGGTTTTTGCACAAATGACACATGTATACATCAGTAACTTTACTAGCTCATAAAATCTGAAGCCGAAATATTATCACAAGAAGTAGAAGACATTAAAATATTGTAACTCAGTTTGCACATATAAGTGAAGCTCTTATTCATATCAAAGGATTGACAATGTTCATCATTAAACCATCCCAACATTGGTGAATAAACCTTACATGCATCAAATTTACATGCTACAACATGCTTAAATAAGAAAACATGCAATAAGTCATTTGACACAGAATCATCACCAAGATTAGAGGTCATATCAAAATGATTAAACATTGGTTCTTTTGCATCAATAGTTAATTCAATGGGTGCACTTAAAATTGTTGGTATTCCAGTTGTTTGATCACATGATGCATTCATGACAGTAACAAGATTCTCTAAAATAGGTGGTGTGCTCAAATCAAGAGGTAACTCAACACATGATGCATTCAAGTTAACTAGGCATGCATCATTCTCATGTGAAGTTATATCATCAATACCTTTATTATTACCTTGTCGCAAAGACATAGCTGATGTAGGTATGGACGTTGACAATGTACCATACTCGATGATGTCACGCTCACAATCCGAGGTGGGGCTGCTCTAGTAGGTGCAACGGTGGAGGAACCAACCGGTGGTGGTGAGCATGAACTGGAATAGTAGTTGTTGTAGTCACCCAATGCATCATCCTGTATCTGTCTCTCAAAGGTACAAGTGCAAACATACATACCAATAATGCAACGAGGAATATACTGAAATCTTGCACGGATATAATGGTTCAAACCACCAAAAAATCTATTCATTCTATCATCCTCAGATTCTTCTATGTCACAATGATGCATATAAGATTTGAACTCTTGGTAGTAAGCATGAACAGTGTTACTGCCTTGTTTTAATTGTTCCAATTTGCGAAGCAATTCACGACGATAGTAAGGAGGAAAAAATTGTTGTCTCATTACAGCTTTCAAAACTTTCCAAGTTGTGGGTTGGTTATCAATGTTTTTCTTACAATGTACACTCCACCAAACAGAAGCAAAACCAGTAAATGCTCTAGTGGTAGCTCGTACTCTCTCAAGTTCAGAAAAATCATGGTGACTAAAAACTTGTTCTACTTCAAGCTCCCAAGCTAGATAAATAGAAGGATTAAAACTACCCTCAAATGATGGTAAAGAGATAACCTGACCATATGCTTGTGTGTGTTGTCCCACCTTTCATGATGGTGAAGATATATCCGTTGTCCAAGAACTTCTATCTTCGGACCCTGTCATGATTAGTAGAAACAAGAAACAAAATTCAAGAATAATGTTCCTATGAACTACTAGGGTGTGGTGGTAAAGCGCTCACATTAAAGCAAATATCAATATCTTACAAGTTCTTACCATGCAGCAGGTGGTGACAGGTAACCAGCGGTGTCAAATAACTCCAAAGATTGAAAAAGTGATTGCCTGGTGAACGTAAATATGCACGGTGTAGAAATATGTGGAGCTGGGTTGGGTATATATGGTAGCAAAATATTAACAATAATCAATTCAGAGATGCAATGTTGAATAAATGTTCAACTACGGTATTGTGCAGGTCCTAGGCTAGACCGAACTAGAGATGTGAGCCTAGAACACTAATGAGGTCACGCCGTAGCACAACTAGCATTAATAAAGGATAAGAAGTAGCTCTGGACAACAAGATATAAGTGAAGATCACAATAGCAGTGAAGATAATGATGTGAAACAACAGCCAAGCAGGATATATCAACAACTTTCTCTCCAACTTTCCTCTAGAAACATTTGTGCCAATATTTTGATGATTTTTTGCAAGAATGGTACTGACTCAAGCTTTCAAACGCAAAAGGAATCACTCAATTCGGAGTTGATATGAGGAGACAAAAAATTCTAAAACTGGCGTGAAAAACTGGAATAAGCTGTGTTTGTGAACTTCGGAGGACAAAAGGACCTATTTAGAAGCCGATTTTTAGGTGCCAAATATTGAATAAGCTTCTGCAACTATTTAGATGGGGCTCGTCGCTAGTTTTCATTTGAGTACTCGCGGAGCCAAAACGGACTTCCTATGAGGAAGTTATGCCTGTTTTACTGAATAGTGCACAAAACAGATTCCAATCCAAATTCAACTACGAGATTCAGTCTAGATAGATCCGAATTATTTTTTTCTTCTCTCTTTTTTTATCACACTTTTTTTTTCTTCTCTGACTTTTTTTCTTTCTTTTTTCTCTTGTTTTTTTCTCTGACTTTTTTTTCTCTCTCCCTCTTTCCAAAACAAACTAGATAAGATGTAGATTGGATCAAGCGAAGATGTGAACGATCTCAACTATGATTATGACAATGAACAGTGGGTAGCATGTGGTGGAAATTGATGGATGGGTGGTGGACAGCGGAAGGGATAATGATGTAGTGGCGGCGTGACTGATGTGAAAAGAACTCGAAACTCTAAACGATCTAGACACTAAGACCAGCAACTCGACACGACGATGCAACCAATAATTCAACTATGCAAGCAATGAAAAGAAAATTGCAAAGGCTCGGACTGGCTTGGAAAAAGGATGAATAGATCTAACTTTTTGTGGATTTTTCTTGGACAATAGGTAAGAAAATAAATCTAATCTAGGAAAAACTGGAAATTCTCACCGAGCAACCTAAAAACTGATACCACTTGATAGAGGTGAGGGTCCCGATCTTTCGATGAGATGATAACTATTGACTTGTTGGAGACGACTTTGACGATCCGACTACAAACGTGCATGACGTTGCGCCTTAGCAATCGCTAAACCAATCTCCTGAGGTTACTGACGATGCCGGAAGCACGGTCAGCCTGACCACGAAGGTCTATTCCTGCAAGCAATCAAAGAACGAGCAAGAATATGATAAAGCAATCAGAATATTGCGAATATATATGAAGTATTGATAATGGTGGGGATCCGTAAGCGGTCTTGGTCTGGTCGTTGGACACAAATGAAGTACACGAAGTTGCAATGGCTAACTTTTAACTAAACAAATCCCAAGGAAAAAGCTACTAGATGGATCTACTTATATAGGACCAAGGGGTGGCGGCCAAGGAGGTGGGAGGACGTCCCAAGGAAGCCTAAAACTAACCCTAAGTCGTACAAGGCTCATGGGCCCAAGTGGAGGTGATGGAACACCTTTGGGCTTGTAGTTTGACTCGGATTCGGCTGCAACGTCAGATTGTTTCGTCCATAACTCAATGCTCTGGACGAATTTTAAGGTGAATACAATTGTGCTGGAAAGAGCATGAAAGCTACTTTCAAACAAAAAAGAATCACCCAATTCGGAGTCCGTATGAAAAAGTTGTTGGCTTTTTGAGTCAGGTATGTCTGTGCAGTCCGAATCTGAATCCAGAACGTGAGAGACTTGGACTCTATCTTCTCTTGGCCCAAAAGTGACGTGAGAGGACTTTTTGAACAGTACCTAAACTTATCTTTTTCCCTTATCTTCATATGTGGATTGTACAAATGTCCCATACACCTGCAATTAGACATGGCACAAAAGTTTGTGAAGTATTTTTGTCCTAGATGACATAAATAAATTATTGCATAGTTTGCATTAGAAATCACCTCACAAATATACATGTATGCAATATTTTTGGTTGTATCCAAGGTAGTCATGTCCTCATCATTAGCTCACTTTGTCACTCATCTCCAGAAAAAAAATCTCTCTGGTTCTCTCTCGCGTGTTCTTGCTCCCAAACCTACGATTTTTGATCTCTTTGCTCGAAGCTCCGTTTCTGAAATTGTTTTAGGGGATTGCTACTTGGTATGTAACTCCTCTATTAATCCAATTAGTTTTTTTAGTGGACTATATTTTGCATAATTGCTGCTCTTGGTGCTACTGAAAATGAGCTTGCATGTTGAATTCTTTTAGTTCCAAGTAGTTTGAATGCTTGATATAGCCTCTAGACATCCATATGGGTAGTTGCTATCAATCTTGTGAAGTTTTCTCGACATCATTTTGTGGCCCAAATTTTTTAGAAATTGGTTCATAGGAGAAATGAATATCTTCCGGAGGAGTTCCTCGAAGCGGAATGCCAAGGGAGTTCTTGAGGAATCCTCGCATAGTGACCTTGACATTCCACGTAGGACGGATGTCCGGCCGTGCGAATGGACGCACATTACCTTCAGGAATGAGGTCGGATTCTATCAAGAGTTCGCTCAATTTGTTGCAAATGTTGGACTTACCGACTTCCTTGTAGATGAGTGTGACCAATACCACATCCTTACAAATTCTTTTGTGCAAAACTTTCATTTCTTGAATAGGCTTGAACCTCCTGAGGTACGCTTTGATTTATATGCTGAGCATCACCAGATACCGCTTACTGAGTTTTGCGAGATATGCTTGATTCCCTTTGATGGGGAAATTAGAGAGCCTAGACCAGCGAAGTTTGAGGGTTTCCTCCGCACTTTAACTCTGGGTGAGGAAAGGGACGTGTCGAAAGCCGGAGCCACTAGTTTGCATTTTCCTTCTATTCATTACTTTGCTTTATCCATAGGGAAATGCCTGGCCACTAGAGAGCAAGGTGGTATACTATGTGCCCCCGACCTCGCCATTTTACGTCACGCACTTCACAAGGACAACACTTATAGCATGGGTGCTATCGTTGCATGACACCTGCACACTAACAAGATGAAGGGCAAAATTCATGGTGGTATTTATGTTGCTCGCCTAGCGAGACACTTTAAGGTTCCGATACGCCCCCATGATTAATTGTTGCCCAAAGTTTATCTAGATCACCAGTCGATGGAGAACAACCACTTTATTGATGCTCATGAGCATCCTCACCATATTCGTTATAACTTAGTTTTAGCGAGCAAACTCGTGATATTATTTTTTTTGCATGTACCTCCTTTGTTTGACTCTCACGCTGGGAACAGATACACCAACCTACTAGAGGATATCGTTGCTTACCGGAATGTGTTGGCAGCGACAGAGGATGAGGTCCAGGAGTGGGACGCTAAGGTGCCCCCGCCTCAGCACTTTCACATCGGACCAGATGGCTACTATGGATAGTGTTTACCAAGATAGGCGAAAGCCTAAGCTTGGGGAAGTATGCGTTCTCACCGACATTACATTCATGTTCACGCATTTCATTCCAGTTGTCGGTGTTCATCCTTTTTCATTGTATAATCCATGTTAGTTTTGTATTTTCTCGTTTTCTTCTTGTGTGTTTGAAAAACTTTGAGAAAATCCAAAAATATTTCTCGCTTCTTTTCAGTTTTTCTTTCTAATTTAAATTAGTTGTAGTATTAAAAGAAAACCCCAAAATATTTCAGTTTCTTCTTTTGCTTGTTGGGAGCTTTCCCGTGTAAATAGTTTTTCTCATCTTTTTCTTCTTTAGTTTGCTTCCTTCAAGAAAAATCAAAAACTCCAAAATATTCCAGTGTGTTTCTCTGAAATTATTTTCTTTTGTTGAGTCATTCTGAGGAGAAGACCACGATGAAAATGTTGAGTGGCTCTCATATGCATTATTGTTGATCTAACAAAAATCTAGGTTTACCTTGTCTTCTCCTTTGAATAAATTGTTTCAGATTCTAGCTTAGTCCACGGCACACTTGCACTATTGTTATTTTCATATCATTCGGTCGTGCAAGTGAAAGGCAATAATGATGATATTTGATGAAGTGGCTGTGGCAAGGAAAAGCGGGTATGAACTCAACTTGTTTTTGTTTTTGTAAATATGTTTAACTCAATATCCATGATTCATCATATTATGATTAAACATGTTTATGATGACAATTAGAGACTATAGTTGCTCATGCGATGCTTAAGTAGCTAGGAGTGGATAATGATTTATCTTGGGTGTCAACATGCATTAAAATGATTATGATGTAGTATGATGATATGGTATCCTCCTCTGAATGTTTCAAGTGGCTTGACTTGGCGCGTGTTCACGCATGTAGTTGATTCAAAAACCAACATAGCCTCCACCACATTTATGTTCATGGTGTTTATATCCTATTCATGCTAGTATTCAATGTTGATTATTCATAATGCATGATTATGACCGTTTTCGCTCTCTAACTGGTCACTTCTCAATCTATTTGCTAGTCTTCGCCTGTACTAAGCGGGAATATTTCTTGTGCATCCAAATCCCTAAACCAAAGTTATTCCGGATGAGTCCACTATCTACCTATATGCGGTACTAATCTATCATTCCAAGTAAATTTGCATGTGCCACCTTTAAATATTCAAATAAACTTCTGTATTATGTGCCCGTATCGCTCATGGAGCGACAGGGGGCGGTCAGTATCTTCCATGCTAAGCGGGTTATTCTCCTAATGAGTGTTTATTCACTTGTCCTTACACGAGAGAGGCTAGTAATAGGGATGCCCAGCCCCATGATCAAATTGCAAAATAATAAAACAAACTCCCCCAGAAAGTTGTTGGTATGGAGGTCACCCAAGGATTCGACTAGCCATGCCTTGTGTTTCTTGGTTGAGTGGGAGTAAACTTTACTTACCGCTTGGGAACTACCACTAATTTGTTTAGCATGGAAGATATTGAAAACTCTCGGTCGTGACGTGATGTCTACTACACAACCTTCTTCTTGTAGACGTTGTTGGGCCTCCAAGTGCAAAGGTTTGTAGCACAGTAGCAAATTTCCCTCAAGTGGATGACCTAAGGTTTATCAATCCGTGGGAGGCGTAGGATGAAGATGGTCTCTCTCAAACAACCCTGCAACCAAATAACAAAGAGTCTCTTATGTCCCCAACACACCCAATACAATGGTAAATTGTATAGGTGCACTAGTTCGGCGAAGAGATGGTGATACAAGTGCAATATGGATGGTAGATATAGGTTTTTGTAATCTGAAAATATAAAAACAGCAAGGTAACAAATGATAAAAGTGAGCGAAAACGGTATTGCAATGCGTTGAAACAAGGCCTAGGGTTCATACTTTCACTAGTGCAAGTTATCTCAACAATAATAACATAATTAGATCATATAACTATCCCTCAACATGCAACAAAGAGTCACTCCAAAGTCACTAATAGCAGAGAACAAACGAAGAGATTATTGTAGGGTATGAAACCACCTCAAAGTTATCCTTTCTGATCGATCTATTCAAGAGTCCGTAGTAAAATAACACGAAGCTATTATTTCCGTTCAATCTATCCTAGAGTTCATACTAGAATAACACCTTAAGACACAAATCAACCAAAACACTAATATCACCTAGATACTCCAATGTCACCTCAAGTATCCGTGGGTATGATTATACGATATGCATCACACAATCTCAGATTCATCTATTCAACCAACACAAAGAACTTCAAAGAGTGCCCCAAAGTTTCTACCAGAGAGTCAAGACGAGAACGTGTGCCAACGCCTATGCATAAGTTCACAAGGTCACGGAACTCGCAAGTTGATCACCAAAACATACATCAAGTGGATCACGTGAATATCCCATTGTCACCAGAGATAAGCACATGCAAGACATACGTCAAGTGTTCTCAAATCCTTCAAGACTCAATCCGATAAGATAACTTCAAAGGGAAAACTCAATCCATTACAAGAGAGCATAGGGGGAGAAACATCATAAGATCCAACTATAATAGCAAAACTCGCGATACATCAAGATCGTGCCATAACAAGAACACAAGAGAGAGAGAGAGAGGGAGAGATCAAACACATAGCTACTGGTACATACCCTCAGCCCCGAGGGTGAACTACTCCCTCCTCGTCATGGAGAGCGCCGGGATGATGAAGATGGCCACCGGTGATGGATTCCCCCCTCTGACAGGGTGTGGAACGGGTCTAGATTGGTTTTTGGTGGCTACGGAGGCTTGCAGCGGCGGAACTCCCGATCTAGGTTATTTTCTGGAGGTTTCTGTATTTATAGGAATTTTTGGCACAGGTCTCACATTAGAGGGATCTTCGAGTCATCCACGAGATAGGGGGATGCGCCCAGGGGGGTAGGACGCGCCCTCCACCCTCGTGGATGGCTCAGGACTCTTCTGGCCCAACTCTTTTACTCCGGGTGCTTCTTTTGGTCCATAAAAAATCATCAAAAATTGGCACGTCAATTGGACTCCGTTTGGTATTCCTTTTGGTATTCCTTTTCTGTAGAACTCAAGAACAAGGAAAAACAAAAACTAGCACTTGGCTCTAGGTTAATAGGTTAGTCCCAAAAATCATATAAAATAGCATATAAATGCATATAAAACCTCCTAGATGTATAATATAATAGCATGGAACAATCAAAAATTATATATACGTTGGAGACGTATCAAGCATCCCCAAGCTTAATTCCTGCTCGTCGTCGAGTAGGTAAATGATAAAAACATATTTTTTTATGTGGAATGCTACCTAACATATTTATCAATGTAATTTTCTTTATTGTGGCATGAATGTTCAGATCCGAAAGATTCAAGTCAAAAGTTTAATATTGAGATAAAAATAATAATACTTCAAGCATACTAACAAAGTAGTTATGTCTTCTCAAAATAACATGGCCAAAGAAAGTTCATCCCTACAAAATCATATAGTTTGGTTATGCTCCACCTTCGTCACACAAAATATCCAAATCATGCACAACCCCGATGACAAGCCAAGCAATTGTTTCATACTTTAGTATTCTCAAACTTTTTCAAATTTCATGCAATACATGAGCGTGAGCCATGGACATAGCACTATAGGTGGAATAGAATGGTGGTCGTGGAGAAGACAAAAAGGAGGAAGATGGTCTCACATCAACTAGGAGTATCAATGGGCTATGGATATGCCCATCAATAGATATCAATGTGAGTGAGTAGGGATTGCCATGCAATGGATGCACTAGAGCTATAAATATATGAAAGCTCAACAAGAAAACTAAGTGGGTGTGCATTCAAATTGCTTGCTCATGAAGACCTATGGCATTTGAGGAAGCCCATCGTTGGAATATACAAGCCAAGTTCTATAATGAAAAATTCCCACTAGTATATGAAAGTGACAACATAGGAGACTCTCTATCATGAAGATCATGGTGCTACTTTGAAGCACAAGTGTGGTAAAAGGATAGTAGCATTGCCCCTTCTCTTTTTCTCTCATTTTTTTGTTTTTTTTTTGCCTTCTCTTTTTTTGGCCTTTCTCTTCTTTTTTTCCTCACATGGGACAATGGTCTAATAATGAAGATCATCACACTTTTATTTACTTACAACTCGATACTTAGAACAAAATATGACTCTATATGAATGCCTCCGGCTGTGTACCGGGATGTGCAATGAATCAAGAGTGACATGTATGAAAAAATTATGAATGGTGGCTTTGCCACAAATACGATGTAAACTACATGATCATGCAAGGCGATATGACAATGATGGAGTGTGTCATAATAAATGGAACGGTGGAAGGTTGCATGGCAATATATCTCGGAATGGCTATGGAAATTCCATAATAGGTAGGTATGGTGGCTGTTTTGAGGAAGGTAAGTGGTGGGTTTATTGTACCGGCGAAAGTTGCGCGGTACTAGAGAGGGTAGCAACGGTGGAAGGGTGAGAGTGTGTATAATCCATGGACTCAACATTAGTCATAAAGAACTCACATACTTATTGCAAAAATCTACAAGTCATCAAAAACCAAGCACTACACGCATGCTCCTAGGGGATAGATTGGTAGGAAAAGACTATCGCTCATCCCCGACCACCACTCATAAGGTAGACAATCAAAGAAATACCTCATGCTTCAAATTTGTTACACAACGGTTACCATACGTGCATGCTACGGGACTTGCAAAGCTCAACACAAGTATTTCTCAAATTCACAATTGCTCCACTAGCATGACTCTAATATCACCATCTTCATATCTCAAAACAATCATAAAGAATCAAACTTCTCATAGTATGCAATGCACTTTATATGACAGTTTTTATTATATCCCTCTTGGATGCCTATCATATTTGGACTAAATTCATAACCAAAGCAAATTACCATGATGTTTAAGACTCTCAAAATAATATTGTAACATCCCAAATTTTCAATTTGGAATGTTATACATTAGATCATCATGCATGTCATATTTTCTTGCATTTTGCCCGATCCTAGAAATTTCACGCAACTCAAGGACCCTCGGAGAGAGTTGGAGATTTCGTTATTTTCATATTTGAGTTTTCTCAAATTTGAAAAGAGGATAATTTGATTTATTTATTTCATCTTCAATTATTTTTCCAATATCAAAAAAATATGAGAGAGGGAATAATATGACTTTCCCAACCTTAGGAAAAATGAAGATTTAATGAATAAGTCAAATTTTGGATTTTCCGGTGTTTATTCGCATTTTATTTGGATAGGGAAAAATGCGTGTTTTCAAAAATTGCATTCTAGGTCCGGAGTGAAGTTCATTTTGTTCGACTCATTTTTAGGAGTCGGGGAAAATTTACTTTAGTAATTTTGGACTTCGTTTAGTTTAGTTCTCTTTTGTTTTTCTGTGCGCGAATTCAGTTAAAAAAAAGGACCAAGGCCAGCCGGGCCAAAGGCCCAGCCAGCCGGCCGCCTCCCTAGCCAGCGCGCGCGCCAGGCGCAGCGCCAGGCTGCCGCCTCCCTCGCTCTAGGCCGAGTCCCAGAGGGACTCTAAGCCGGTTATCCCCCCTTTCCTTGTTTTGTTTTCCCTCTTTTGCTTGCCCCCTACCCCAAGTAATCCCCCCCACCTATATAAATACACCCCAACCCCCCCCCCTCTCCTCACATCAATCCCAAGCCCCTCTCCTCCTTAGCCGCGCCCCACCCCGCGCCCCTCACCCGCCGCCGCCGCCCTATAGCCGCCGTCGCCGCCGTTCGCCGGAGCCTCGCCGAGGTTGTCCCGCGCCGCGTCTCTTTTTCTCCCCTCGGTTCAGTTTTTTTTTCTAAACCGTTCCGGTTTTTTCTAAACCCTAGATCGGTTTTCGTTCTTCTTTTGGACCGTTCGTCTCAACGAACGTGATCACCGATTTTTCCCGGTTAATGACGCCCATTCGTTTAACCATTCATCTCTTTCTTTTCGTCGGATTTATTCCGCGATCGTGATCTCAGATCCGATCTTCATTCTAGTCTTTCTTCTCGCTCGTTTATCGGAATCAGGTGATTCAAGCGCCTGGAGTTTCGTTTCGAAACCGCCGTTCCGTCTAATCAACATAAACAAGTTTTTTCCCCGGTAAAATTTGACCTAGATTTAACTTGCTAGAACCGAGTTGGTTTCTTCCGCCAGTTGTTTTCCGTTTCTTTGTTCGGTTCTTTCTTTCTTTGCAACCGGAGTTCTTAAGTTGAACTTCTGGTTCGTTCTCTTGTTCGAGTTTTACCTGTGCATTAGATGAGTACTTATTGTGTGCTTGTTGTTTGTCTGCGATAGATCACCCGGATTGCACCGCTTGTTACTTCGAAACCCTAGGTCTCGCGGATCATCAGCAAGGCAAGTAACACTTTGATCATACCTTTTCTACAACCCATGTTTTATTGCATTAGATCAATCCTCTCACATTGCATGATTAGGATCTAATTAAATTGTGGGATGGGAAGTAGATGAGGTAGTACCTATCACCTGTATTATTATGAAACCTTTGGGAGTTACTTCTACGTTTGCTTATTATGCCATGCTATGCTAGTAGACGTGGATTGGGTGAGTGATATCCATGACAGTTGTGAGTTGATAATTTTAATGGTTTATCTAAGGTGGCAACTTAAACACACATCTGGGTGGATTGAGGCACCTGATGTCTATCAGGACTTGCCTGTTTTTTTTGGACCGCCACCCAGGCTCAAAGGGATCATAAGATCATTCATGCTAGTAACTTCCGTGTGCAGCCACAAGCCATTATGGGCTCTGGCATAGTTGACTAAGTTGTGCGAACTCTTACACTGGTAGACTAGCAGATGTAGGGGATGTAGGTGTACCGGTCTACCCGATCGTAAGGTGCTAGCGCTTCTGAAAGACTATGTCTCGGTCATCCGTCTTCTCAAACACCATGTAGTGCGAGAAACCAAACGGAGGCGATCGAGTCTTGTGGGGAAAAGTGCGCAAACCTCTGCAGAGTGTACAAACTAATCATGATTAGCCGTGTCCCCGGTTATGGACAACTTGAGTATCTAGTACTTGAATATCATGTGAATCTCAACATGTTACTTCTAATTAATGTTGTTGGGTTTAATTGTTCACTTAACTGGGATCGGAATGCTGTCAACCATTCTCGATGTTTAACAACTACCATGATAGTTAAACAAATTTATTCCTTTGCAGTAGGGAAAAACTGGCTTTACACAAAACTGTAACCATAGAGCTTTCCACCAGCCATATATGCATGTAGTATAGCTGTTTCATTCCATTACTCTCTATGTGTTACCTTGCCAGCATATTCCATGTGCTGACCCGTTTTCGGGCTGCAACTTCTCATGTTGCAGACTTTTCAGATGACGAGTAAGGTGCTTTTAGGTCGTGGTTCTATACTCAGTGATGCCGTTGGAGTTGATGGACCCATTTATCTTCCGAGTCTTCCGCTGTTATCGTTATTAGTTGGCCTTAAGCCATTTTTATTGTAATAAGTTCTCTTTGAGACAACGATGTAATAAGTGTGTGATTGCCACTCTGCTATAAATCCTTCGATGTACTGTGTGGTGTCAGCATTACTGATCCAAGGATGACACCTGAGCACAGAGCACTTGATCCATTCGGGTCGGGTCGCTACAGAGATGGTATCAAAGCACACGCTGACTGTAGGACACGACCACTAAGTTAAAGCCATAGATCACCATTCTCTTCTCATTTTCTAACTCCTCATCTTTTCTACTCTTTTAGGATGATGAACGCGAAGATTAAGTACGCTCAACCGGATGAAGGCACACCATTTGGATTTCACCTGAAGGAAGTCACCAAGTACCTGAACATTGGATTACCAAGCTTCACGGGAACCTTCAACGCCACTCTGCCTGAAGAGGAGCGCTGGAAGATTCAAGCTCACGTTCTGGGAAGGACATTCACGCCAATCACGAAGCCTATAGATAGTGTTTTCAATGCACCAACCTGGAGTCTGGGAAGGAGCATGGCAGCTCATATCACCATGGGACGCATTGGAGAAGTTTATCAAGGAGACCTCAAGGACACTATCTACCAGATTTGCGGACGCCGAGATGAACAATGGGAGTTAGTCAGCACCAAGAAGGATAGATCCATTGCATCTTTCATCCAGGAGTTAAACCAGCACATTCGACGCCACGAGAACCAGATGTGCAATGATATGATAGAGTTGAAGAATGCAAAGGCAAGGATCATCGAGCTAGAAGGAGAACTGAAGTCTACACGCAAGGACTACATGGACGAGATCGTAGCTCTAGCAAGACACAATGGCGATCTTAAGCAGGAGATTGAAGAACTCAAGAGGAAGTTAGCATCCAAGGAGGACGACGAGTACGTCGCATGTCCGGACAACTACATCATCATCGACAACACCGATTCGGATCCAAGTGAACCCGACTTTGAAGACGAAGCTGGAGCAGATATCATGGAGTCTTCCACCGGTTCAAATTTCTAGATGACCACCATATAGTAGTAGTATTCCCCCATGTAAACATTATAGTTCGAGCACGTTTGCGATAGTTTTAGACCGACTGTAAGCCCTTGTTTGATTGAATGAAGTGATTTTGTGTGCATTTGCTCATGTGCATTGGTTTAGTGTTTTCCCTTTAGACCTCACTCTATTCTTAATTCTCGTCTTTTCTAAACCCTCAGATGCCTCCGAGACGTGACTATGTCTCGGTCATCCGTCTTCTCAAACACCATGTAGTGCGAGAAACCAAACGGAGGCGATCGAGTCTTGTGGGGAAAAGTGCGCAAACCTCTGCAGAGTGTACAAACTAATCATGATTAGCCGTGTCCCCGGTTATGGACAACTTGAGTATCTAGTACTTGAATATCATGTGAATCTCAACATGTTACTTCTAATTAATGTTGTTGGGTTTAATTGTTCACTTAACTGGGATCGGAATCCTGTCAACCATTCTCGATGTTTAACAACTACCATGATAGTTAAATAAATTTATTCCTTTGCAGTAGGGAAAAACTGGCTTTACGCAAAACTGTAACCATAGAGCTTTCCACCAGCCATATATGCATGTAGTATAGCTGTTTCATTCCATTACTCTCTATGTGTTACCTTGCCAGCATATTCCATGTGCTGACCTGTTTTCGGGCTGCAACTTCTCATGTTGCAGACTTTTCAGACGACGAGTAAGGTGCTTTTAGGTCGTGGTTCTATACTCAGTGATGTCGTTGGAGTTGATGGACCCATTTATCTTCCAAGTCTTCCGCTGTTATCGTTATTAGTTGGCCTTAAGCCATTTTTATTGTAATAAGTTCTCTTTGAGACAACGATGTAATAAGTGTGTGATTGCCACTCTGCTATAAATCCTTCGATGTACTGTGTGGTGTCAGCATTACTGATCCAGGGATGACACCTGAGCACAGAGCACTTGATCCATTCGGGTCGGGTCGCTACAAATATAAGTGAAGCATGAGAGTTCATTAATTTCTTCAAAATAAAACCATTGTCGTTTTCTAAAAGATATAAGTGAAGCACTAGAGCAAACAACAAACTACGCCGAAAGATATAAGTGAAGATCAATGAGTAGTTGAATACTTACGCAACTATGTGAAGACTCTCTGACATTTAAGAATTTAATATCTTGGTATATCAACCAGCAAGCAAAATAAAATAAAATGACATCCTAATAATAGCACACATCATGTGAAGAAGCAAAAACTTAGGCTCAACCAATACTAATCGATAATTGTTGAAGAGAAAAGGTGGGATGCCTATCGGGGCATCCTCAAGCTTAGATGCTTGAGACTTCTTGAAATATTATCCTAGGGTGCCTTGGGCATCCCCAAGCTTGAGATTTTGTGTCTCCTTAATTCTTCTCATATCAAGGTTTTCCTAAATCTCAAAAGCTTCATCCACACAAAACTCAACAAGAACTCGTGTGATAAGTTAGTATAAACCAATGCAAAAACCTTATCATTCTCTACTGTATAAAATCACTAAAATTATTATTCATCATTGCATACTAAGTGCCTCTTCATATTTAATACTCCTATCCTCAAATAGAATCAATTAACAAGCAAACATATGCAAACAATGCAAACATAACAGCAATCTGCCAAAACAGTACAGTCTGTAAAGAATGCAAGAGTATCAATACTTATTCAACTCCAAACATTATGAAAATTTACCATACAGAAGAAAATATATGATAGCTCATTTTGTAAAAGGTTTCAATATATTATCACATTGTGACTTTTCTAAGGAATTTTTGCAATAGTGGTAAACTTTCTGTTTTCAAACAGCAACATGTATACTTGCAAAATAAGCATGACAAAGGCTATCATTGCCACTTTTACTGAAATAAAAGATGCAACACATTATTCTAAATAACATCAAGCAAATACTAACAAAATAAATTGACGCTCCAAGTAAAACTCATATCATCTGGTGAATAAAAATATAGCTCCAAGTAAGGTTACCGATGAACGAAGACGAAAGAGGGGATGCCATCCGGGGCATCCCCAAGCTTAGGCTCTTGGTTTTCCTTGAATATTACCTTGGGGTGCCTTGGACATCCCCAATCTTAGGCTCTTTCCACTCCTTATTCCATAGTCCATCGAATCTTTACTCAAAACATGAAAACTTCACAACACAAAACTTAACAGAAAACTCGTAAGCTCTGTTAGTATATGAAAATAAATCACCACTTTTGGTACTTGTTATAAACTCATTCTAAATTCATATTGGTGTAATATCTATTGTATTCCAACTTCTCTATGGTTCATACCCTCCGATACTACTCATAGATTCATCAAAGTAAGCAAACAACACAATGAAAACAAAACATGTCAAAAACAAAATAGTCTATAGTAATCTGGAGATTCGAAATACTTCCGTAACTCCGAAAATTCTGAAAAATTAGGACGATCGGGGTAAAAAGTATATTGACCTATTGCAGTTGGAATTGGTATTTTATCGCTCTCTGGTAAAAAACGATAATTATTTTCATGAGCGCATACTTTCTATTTTTATCAGCAAGATCAAACAATAGTCACCCAAGAAGATCCTAAAGGCTTTACTTGGCACAAACGCTAATTAAAATATAAAAAACAATCATAACAGAAGCTAGATGAATTATTTATTACTAAACAGGAACAAAAAGCAAACAGCAAACAATAAAATTGGGTTGCCTCCCAACAAGCGCTATCGTTTAACGCCCCTAGCTAGGCATGATGATTTCAATGATGCTCACATAAAAGATAAGAATTGAAACATAAAGAGAGCATATTGAAGAATATGACTAGCATATTTAAGTCTAACCCACTTCCTATTCATAAGGATTTTGTGAGCAAACAATTTATGGGAACAAGAATCAACTAGCATAGGAAAGCAAAACAAGCATAACTTCAAGATTTTAAGCACATAGAGAGGGAACTTTATATTATTGCAATTCCTACAAGCATATATTCCTCCCTCATAATAATTTTCAGTAGCATCATAAATGAATTCAACAATATAACTATCACATAAAGCATTGTTTTCATGATCTACAAGCATAGAAGTTTTATTACTCTCCACATAAGCAAATTTCTTCTCATGAATAGTAGTGGGAGCATTATCATGTGAGGCATAATCCAATTGAAAATTAAAATCATGATGACAAGTTTCATGGATATCATTATTCTTTATAGCATACATGTCATCAAAATAATCATCATAGATAGGAGGGATGCTTTCATCAAAATAAATTTGCTCATCAAAACTTGGGGGACAAAAAATATCATCTTCATCAAACATAGCATACCTGTAGCGACTAGACCTCAAACAGTCCGATCTCTGTGCATCAGTGTCATCCCTAGATCGGTAATGCTGACACGCACAGTACTTGAGGATTTATAACAGGGTAGCAATCACACACTTATTACATCGAATGTCTCAAAGGAGAACATAAAACAATAAATATGGCTTAAGGCCATCTAAATCGATAACAGCGGAAGGCTTGGAAGATAAAATGAGTCCATCAACTCCAAAGGCATCACTGAGTGAAAGACAACGACCTATAGCTCCTTACTCGTCGTCTGAAAAGTCTGCAACATGAACGTTGCAGCCCGAAACGGGTCAGCACATGGAATATGCTGGCAAAGTAACACAAGAGAATAACGAACAGAATAATTGATATCACTACATGCATATATGGCTGGTGGAGGCTGTATGGTTAATATGTTTTTGCGAAAAGCCAATTTTTCCTACAACAGAGGAATAAATTTATTTAACTATCATGGTAGTTGTTAAACATTGAGAAGGTTCCTCCAACTCAATCCCAATTAAACATCATCATTAAACCCCAATCAAATAATATTAAGAGTGATGAGATCAATCATGATAATCCAAGAACCAGATACTCAAGATGTCCATAACCGGGGACACGGCTAACTATGATTAGTTTATACACTCTGCAGAGGTTTGTGCACTTTTCCCCACAATACTAGAATACATCATGGTCGGAGATTCGAGACACAGTCTTTCTGAAGCATTAACTCTTTACTCTGGGTACACTATACCACCTACAACCCACTACATCTGCTAGTCTACCTCTTCAAGAGCTTCACGCAACTTACTCAACTATGCTAGAGCCCATAATAGCTTGTGGCTGCACACGGAAGTTTCTAGCATGAATAATCTTTTGATCCCTTTGAGCCTGGGTGGCGGGCCGTAGGATGATCACACGGGTCCTCCGGGATATCCTAGGACAACACTGGGTTCTCCAGGTGCCCACAAGCAATCCACCCAGATGTGTATTCAAGTTGCCACCTTAAGTTGAACCATTAATATATAACTCACATCTGTCATGAATACTCTCAAACCCAATCCACGTCTACGAGCATAGCATAGCAATATAAGCAACGTAGAAGTAACTCCCAAGGTTTGAAAAATAAACAGGTGAATAGGTACTACCTCAACTACTTCCCAAAATCCACAATTTAATCAGATCCTAATCATGCAAATGTTTGAGGATTGATCTAATGCAATAAAACTGGGTAGTAAAAGGGTATGATCATAGTGTTACTTGCCTTGCTGATGATCCGTGAAACATAGAGACTCGTAGTAGCACGCTTCGCACTCCGGGTACTCTATTGCAAGCAACAAGCATACAATAAGCACTCAACTAGAAGCACGAGTAAAACTCAAATAAAAGATCTAACCAGAAAGTTCATCTTAGGAACTCCGGTTTGCAAAAAGAATCAAATCAAAAAAAGCAACGAAACTCAAACTACGAAAGAAACAAGATCCGTTTACTAATATGAACTTAAATCAAATTTTATAGCAGCAAAAACTTGTTCAAGTTGGTTAAACAGAAAGAGGGCTTCAAGACGAAGATCTAGGCGCTTGAATCGCCTGATTCCGACTAACGAGCGAAAAGTTATACTAGAAGGAAGATTAGGGTAGAAATCGCAATCGAAAATAACCGCGGAAAAACCCTGGAAAAAGAAAACTGACGAACAGGCTAACGAACGAACGTTCATTGTCTGCGGTTAACAAGTGAAAACCGTTCGTTAAAACGAACGTACAAATGGGCGTTCGCTAAATAAATAAACCGGGAAAACCCGATCTAAAAAACTAGGGTTTCAAAAAAATAAACCGATCGGTTTTCCGAAGAAAACCGGCGGTGGCGGCAACTACCTCGGTGAGATCGGCAGCGGCTCTGGCGTCGGCGGCGAGGGGCAACGGCGGCGGTGGAGCTCGGGACGGGCGGCGGTGGCGCTGGGGGCGGCGCGGCGGGGCGGCGTCGCGGGCGGCGGCGCGCTGCGGGGCAGCATTGCGGGCGGCGGCGCAGCGAGGCTCCGGCGGTGGCAGTGGGTTCGGGCGGCGGCTAGGGTTTTCGGGCAGGGTGGCTGCAGCTTGGGCCTCCGCGGATTATAAGGGCCGGCCGGGCTAGTGTCCAGGTCGGACAAGGCCCGGTTAGGTCAGTTGACTTAAAAAAAATTCCGCTCGGAAAAACAAAAAAAAGAAATACTAAACGGACTCCAAAAATCCTGAAATAAATTTCCCCTGATGACCCACAAGTATAGGGGATCTGTCATAGTCCTTTCGATAAGTAAGAGTGTCGAACCCAACGAGGAGTAGAAGGAAATGATAAGCGGTTTCTAGCAAGGTATCCTCTGCAAGTACTGAAATAAGTGGTAACAGATAGTTTTGTGATAGGATAATTTGTAACGAGCAACAAGTAACAAAAGTAAATAAAGTGCAGCAAGGTGGCCCAATCCTTTTTGTAGCAAAGGACAAGCCTGGAGAAACTCTTATATAGAGAAAAGCGCTCCCGAGGACACATGGGAATATCGTCAAGCTAGTTTTCATCACACTCATATGATTCGCATTCGGTACTTTGGTAATTTGGCATGTGGGTGGACCGGTGCTTGGGTACTGCCCTTACTTGGACAAGCATCCCACTTATGATTAACCTCTATTGCAAGCATCCGCAACTACAACAAAAGTATTAAGGTAAACCTAACCATAGCATGAAACATATGGATCCAAATTAGCCCCTTACGAAGCAATGCATAAACTAGGGTTTAAGCTTCTGTCACTCTAGCAACCCATCATCTATTTATTACTCCCCAATGCCTTCCTCTAGGCCCAAACAGTGGTGTAGTGTCATGTAGTCGACATTCACATAACACCACTAGAGGAGAGACAACATACATCTCATCAAAATATCAAATGAATACCAAATTCACATGACTACTAATAGCAAGACTTCTCCCATGTCCTCAGGAACAAAAGTAACTACCCACAAAGCATAAACATGTTCATAATCATAGGGGTATTAATATGCATATAGGATCTGAACATATGATCTTCCACCAATTAAACCAACTAGCGTCAACTACAAGGAGTAATTAACACTACTAGCAACCTACTAGCACCAATCCCGGACTTGGAGACAAGAATTGGATACAAGAGATGAACTAGGGTTTTGATAGGAGATGGTGCTGATGAAGATGTTGATGGAGATTGCCCTCTCCTAATGAGAGGAGCGTTGGTGATGATGATGGTGATGATTTCCCCCTCCGGGAGGGAAGTTTCCCCGGCAAAACAGCTCCGCCAGAGCCCTAGATTGGTTCCGCCAAGGTTCCGCCTCATGGCGGCGGAGTTTTGTCCGAGAAGATGGCTTGTTATTTTTTCCCATCGAAAGACTTCATATAGCAGAAGATGGTCACCGGAGGGCCACCAGGGGGCCCACGAGGTCGGGGGCGCGCCAAGGGGGTAGGGCGCGCCCCCCACCCTCGTGGGCAGGGTGTGGCCCCCTGGTGAAGTTCTTGCTCTCAGTATTTTTTGTATATTTGGAAAACGTCTTCCGTGGAGTTTCAGTACTTTTGGAGCTGTGCAGAATAGGTCTCTAATATTTGCTCCTTTTCCAGCCAGAATCCCAGTTGTCGGCATTCTCCCTCTTTATGTAAACCTTGTAAAATAAGTGAGAATAGGCATAAGTATTGTGACATAATGTGTAATAATAGCCCATGATGCAATAAATAATGATATAAAAGCATGATGCAAAATGGACGTATCATCCCCGTCCTCTAAAAATCTAACGGACAAGGTGAACTTTTATTTGGGACACTAATGCAATTTTGAAAAACACATATTTTTTCCTAATTCAAATAAAATAGCGATAAAAACTCCGAATAACATCTTATTTGATTTTAACATTAAATCTCCAGTATTTCTTTATTCTGGGGAAGTCATTTTATCCCCTCTCTTTTTATTTTCATAAAAGAAATATTCGAAGATAAAATAATTAAAATCAAACGATCCTCTTTTTTCAAAATATGAGAAAACTCAAATATGAAAATAACGAAATTCCCAACTCTCTCTGTGGGTCCTTGAGTTGCGTAGAATTTCTAGGATCAAACCAGAGTGCAATGAAATATGATATGCAATGATGATCTAATGCATAACATTCCAAATTGGAAATTTGGGATGTTACAAACCTACCCCCCTTAAGATGAATCTCGCCCTCGAGATTCGGGTTGGCTAGAAAATAGGTGAGGGTGATCCTTCCATAGGTCTTCCTCTCGTTCCCAGGCTTCATCCTCAGTATGGTGGCTCCAATGAACTTTACAGAACTTGATAACCTTGTTGCGTGTGACTCAGCTGGCAAAATCAAGAATCTTGACAGGTTTCTCCCTGTAGGTCAAGTCGCTATCCAACCGAATCGCTTCCAGTGGCACTGTATCTCTCAAAGGAATATCAGCCATCTCTGCGTGGCACTTCTTCAACTGTGAAACGTGGAACACATCGTGAACTCCTGACAATCCTTCGGGCAATTCCAACTTGTACACAACTTCTCCCATACGTTCCAAAACTTTGTATGGTCCCACAAAACGTGGCGCTAACTTTCCCTTAACTCCAAAACGCTTCACTCCTCGAAGTGGTGATACTCGAAGATACACTCTATCTCCGACTTCGTAAACTATCTCCTTGCGCTTAGAATCCGCATAGCTCTTCTGCCTGGACTGGGCTACCTTGAGTCTATCGCGTATCCGTTTAACCTTCTCTTCAGACTCTTTAATCAAATCTGGTCCAAACAACTAACGGTCTCCAACTTCATCCCACAACAGTGGTGTCCTGCACCTCCTTCCATACAATGCTTCGAAAGGGGCCATCTTCAAACTGGCTTGATAGTTGTTGTTGTAAGAGAACTCTGCATAAGGCAAATTGTCGCCCCAACTAGATCCATAGTCTAGCGCACAAGCTCTCAACATATCCTCCAAAATCAGATTGACTCTCTCAGTCTGTCCATCTGTTTGCGGATGAAAAGTTGTACTGAACTCTAGCATGGTTCCCAAAGTCTCATGCAACTGATTCCAAAACTTTGAGGTAAATTGGGTTCCTCTATCTGATACAATGGTCCTCGGAACTCCATGCAAACAAACGATGTCAGGACCCCGATTCCAAGTCACATCGATCTAGCCGGTAACACCTCATATCACTTTGCGGCCTCACGCACGGTATCCCACGGGTGACGCCTTACCATGGCCCAGGACCGTTTGCGCCTTTTGGCTCACGTATATGACAGTGTCGCTAGCATCCATATGACAGAGAACCCGGGCCGACATGGCTAGTCGTGAACCCAAAGCGGCACAGACCTATGGAGACAGGCATACATGAATCACATCGAACATGTCGGTCATCAACGAGTGATTCCGGGCTGTAGCACTGGGCTAACAGGACTCCGGGGAACCCCGGCCTGTAGCAGGCTAGGAAGGACTCCGGAAGTCACCGTGTGACATTTCCCCGAAGGGACAGACAAAGGGACGAAGTGAAACACATGCCGGCCAGTCAAGTGTCCTGAGCAGTAGTGCTGGGCTAGCAGGACTCCGGTGAACCGGGCTATAGCAGACTACTATGGCTCGAGGAACACTAGACTACATTTCCCCATAAGAAAGGCTGTCAAGGATAAACAACTAGATTGTCGGATCCCACTCATACCACGCATTTCAATCATACACACAATATGCCTGATATGAGTACATACAACATGGCATCACAACAAAACTCTACAACTCAAGTACTTTATTTAAAGGCTCCAGAGAGCCATACATAACATGTTCATATAGATAGGGGTCACATGACCCGACACTCAAGTCATACAAACATACAAGCACATGCGGAAGCAACTAGTCTGGGTACAGACTCTACAAAGAAAGAAGGCATCTCGAAGCCTGTCTATCTACATAGGCCCTCCATGGCCAGGGTCACCACCTGGGTGGCTAGTCACTCGTCGACGTCAAGGTCTACATAGAACCCATCGTAGGGGGCAGTGTTGTCGTCTGAAAACAATAAATAAGCAAAACATGAGTACAAAGGTACTCAGCAAGTCTTACATCAGAACCTACTATACATGCTTATTCTCAAGAAGGCGGTGGGGTTGATGCAGCAAGCCAGCTTTGACTCTTGGCTAAGCTATCCTACGGAACTTCACCAGTAAAATAGTTTTCGCACACGAGTCCACTACTCACCAACACAATACTCCACCGGGGATCCTCCCTCGTCATCCTATGAGAGGGCCATCCTCGGTACTCACACTTTATCTTGAGTCTTTTAGTAGTATCCATTAACTTGTCTATGAACTGTATATGCAACCAAGTAGTCCTTTACCGCGGACGCGGCTATTCGAATAGTTTTATACCCTGCAGGGGTGTACTTCGTCACACATGTTTCCACCACTTAGCGTCTGCACACGACATGTGCTCGGCAGACTTCAAGCGAAAACCGACGTGGGTGTAGACCACGACCTGACTAACCTCACAAGTCTCTAGTCCAGGTTTATCGCCTATTCAGGTTCCATCCGCAAGGAAATCCGGCCGGGGTGTCCTCAACGGCCCCAAACGATGTGAATAGGGTTCCCGCGACACCAAACGGGTGACTCGGTACACCGTGCCATGGTGTATCTACCGCAACATAGCCCACCCCTAGGGTCAGCGCTACGCACGGCCGCCAACACGTGTCCTACAAACACCAGAAACTAGTTGCAACTCCTGGACAGAGGCGAGAGGGGTCAGTAAGTCAAGCGGGGTCATATTTCAGGGCCCAATGTGTGGTAGTAGCTGAATCTTAAATCACGCATACAGATCTCAGTGCTTAGGGACGGCCTCAATGAAACAACCCACCATGTACTCCTACATGGCCTCTCATCGATACCTTTACCAAAACATGTTCAACGCATCCCTCACATTACCGGCATAAGCATTTCACTCTAGCCCATCTCCCAGATGAACCAGACCTGACACAACTCTAAGCATAGCAGGCATAGCAAGGTAAGAATCACATACATGGCTCAATCAACTCCTACACATGCTAGTGGGTTTCATCTAGTTACTGTGGCAATGACAGGTCATGCAGAGGATAAGGTTTCAACTACCGTAGCACACAGCAGTTTGAATCGCGTTGTCTTAATGCAGTAAACAAGAGCAGAAGTGAGAACATGGGTTTGTATCGGAATGATCAATGGTTGCTTGCCTGATGGAGTGGTAGTGGGATACTGCCCTTCAGTTGGATACTCGTGGATATCCTCGGAGGCAGAACCTAACCACGAAGAACACATCGTAATACAATCAACACATGACGATATGCAACAATATGATGCATGCTATGACATGGCAATATGAATGTGTCTTGGCCTAATGCAAGTTATATTAGAAAGGAATGAACTCATTTGAATCAAAGATTCAAATATTAGCTCATTAAACATGGCCTTAATAGTGCTTTTCCTTATTCTGCCTAAACAGCAAGGTAACTTGTTTTTTCATGCATGAAACCATTACAGTTGGATAGATTGAATTTTTCTGATAATTTTTCATATATAATTTATCTCATTTGGAGCTATGGTTGAATTTCTATGAATTTTTGAAGTTTGAACTATTTTCTGGAATTTCCTGAATAAGAATAAATCCAGAAAATCAATTACTGCGTCAGCATTGCGTCAGGGTGATGTCAGCAGGTCAAAGGCGCCAGCCCAGGTCAAACCTGACTGGTGGGCCCCTTCTGTCAGCCTCTCATCTAATTAGCAAAATTAGATTAACACTAATTAGTTGTCAGTGGGGCCTGGGCCCACATGTCAGTGACTGATTTAATTAAAATTAATTAAGATTAATCCTAATTTAGTTAGCCGACCGGCCCCACCTGTCATAGACTCAGGGGGTCTTCCTGGGACCACCCAGGGGTCAAACTGGGTCAACTCGCCGGCGGCTCGACGCCGGCGAGGCCCGAGACGGCGGAGGGCTTCGGATTTGGTCCTCCGGTGACCAAATTGACGGCGGAGACGTGCTACGCGTAGCTAATGCTTGTGCGCATCTAGTGGGGCAAGTGGGAGGAGCTGGGGTGGAGCGAGCTCGCCGGAATCGAGCTCGTGGCGGCGGCCAGAGTTCGGGCGAGGTCGGTTTCGAGGCTACGGTGCATGGGAGGAAGAACTGGTGGTGGCTACGGGTCCTTGGTGCTGCGCTGAGCACGGTGAGGCGCTCGGACGCGTGCTTGCACGGCCGTAGCCACGATGGCGGCATGGCTGGCGGCGAGGAGCACTCGGGCTCGGAGGGGGCGGTGGCTACGAGGCGTAATCAAGCACGGGAACTAGGGGGAAAGGAAGAGGAGCTCACAGCGGAGTCGGAGAGGGGGTCAGCGGGCTCGGGGAGGTCCTGGCGGCGGCGAATTTGACCGGAGATGGCTCAGGTGCCCGAGGTTGAAGACGAGGGCGAAGGCGGCGATGCAGGGCCTCCGGCGATGCGTGGCTCGGTGGGGAGGACGAGGGAGTCGAGGCGGAGCTAATGGGCTCGTCGGAGGGGTGAGGGGGTGTCTGTGGTGGCAACTACGGCGATCGGCGGCGAGGTACGCGCTCGGCCGTCGCGGGAGAGAGAGAGGGAGACGAGGGGGAGAGTGAGCGAGTGCGAGAGGGAGACGTGGGGGGTCGCATGGCACTTCAGGGCGTCTCTCGGGCGTCGGCGGAAGCAGGAGGTGGCCGGCGTGTGGCCGCGGGCGCCGGCCACGCGCTCCACGTCCTTCTGGTGCGAGGAGGATGACGACTGGCAGCGCCAGCAGGCTGGGCCGAGCCAGGTGGCTGGGCCAGCACAGGTAAGGCCCAGGTGGGCTTCTTTCTTCTCTTTTTTTTATTTAGTTTCTGTTTTCTATTTAACTGCAACTGTTTAGCTTTAAATAAAATACTAAAATATTTCCAAAAATCCTGAAAATAAATGTGGCCTCTGTTTAGATTATTTCCAACAGGAAACATTTATTCCCAGAATTATTTGAGCATTTAGATTATTTTATAGCATTTAAATGTCCAAATTCAAATACTTATGATTTAATTCAATGACCTTCTGTTGACCTAGAAAATTGTGCACCAATTTTGCCAGAGGTTCTAACCTAAGACAAAGAGGGTGAACTTTTTAGAAGGGCATTTCAGGTTCATTGAAAATATTTTTAGTAAACCCTAGTTGTTTCCAAGGGGGGTGTGTTGGGGGTTCTGTCTTCCCCAATTCAAATTTAAGAGGAATTTAAACATGATGCACATTCTAATGCTTGAACTAGCTAGGGTGTGACAAACGATTCTGGTCATGTAAAGCTTTGCCAACTTAGCACTGGTGTATGTGGTCTTCACTGGGATGAAATGAGCTACTTTCGTCAAATGATCGACTACAACCCATATCGAGTCATAGCCTGATCGAGTTCTAGGCAATCCCGTGATAAAGCACATGCCTAGTTTATCCCACTTCCATTCGGGTATCGGCAATGGCTGTAACAATCCCGCTGGCTTCCAATGTTCTGCCTTCACTCTCTGACATACATCACAAACTGCTACATACTCCACAATATCCTTCTTCATTCTGGTCCACCAGAAACTATCCTTCAAATCCAGATACATCTTGGTATTTCCTGGGTGAATCGAATATGGCAAATCGTGGGCCTCTTGCAGAATCAACTTCCTGATCTCCAGATCATTTGGCACATATACGCGGTCTTCAAACCATAGGGTATCGTGCTCATCCTCACGAAATCCTTTAGCTTTTCCTTTTCTCATCCTCTCTTTTATCTCAGCAATCTCCTTGTCCGTCTTCTGAGCTTCTCTGATCTTATCCATCAAAGTAGACTGAATCTCCAATGTTGTTACATAACCCCTCGGAACTATTTCCAAGCATAGCTCACGAAGATCCTCTGCTAACTCCTTGGGTAACTCTCCGGTCATGAGTGTATTGACATGGCTCTTGCGGCTCAACACATTGGCTACTACGTTAGCCTTTCCGGGATGATAATGTAACTTCATATCATAATCCTTGATGAGCTCCAACCATCTCCTTTGCCTGAGATTCAACTCCTTCTGCGTGAAGATATACTTCAAACTCTTGTGATCCGTGTACACCTCACAATGATTTCCGATGAGAAAATGTCTCCACGTCTTCAATGCATGCACTACGGCTACTAACTCCAAATCATGGATAGCATAATTTAACTCATGGGGTTTAAGCTGTTGTGAGGCATAAGATACAACTCTTCATTCCTGCATAAGCACTGCTCCAAGTCCTCGACGAGAAGCATCGCAATACACCTAGTAATCTTTGTGTTGATCTGGAAGAATCAATACTGGAGCTGTAACCAAGCATTTCTTCAACTCCTGAAAACTGGCCTCACATTCCTCAGTCCATTTGAACTTGGTGTCCTTCTTCAACAACTCCATCATGGGTTTTGGAATCTTCGAGAAATTCTCGATGAACCTCCGGTAGTATCCCGTGAGTCCAAGAAAACTCCGGATCTCTCCAACTGACGTGGGTGCTTCCCAATTTGTCACAGTGATGACCTTGGTAGGGTCTACGGCTATTCCTTCTCCGGATATAACATGTCCTAGGAGTCCAACTTCCTTCAACCAAAACTCACACTTGCTGAACTTGGCGTATAGCTGATGTTCTCTGAGATTTCCAAGTACCGAATGCAAATGCTCCTTATGCTCCTATTCATTCTTCGAATAAACCAAAATATCATCAATGAACACCATGACGAACTTATCCAAAAACTCCATAAACACCTTGTTCATCATGTTCATAAAATAGGCAGGTGCGTTAGTTAGACCAAATGACATAACGGTATAATCATATAGCCCGTACCTTGTGGTAAAAGCTGTCTTAGGTATATCCTGCTCTCAAATCTTCAGCTGGTGGTACCCTGACCGCAGATCGATCTTGGAAAATACCTTAGCTCCTTGGAGTTGGTCAAACAAGTCATTGATCATCGGAAGTGGGTACTTGTTCTTGATCGTCACCTCATTCAGTCTCGATAATCAACAACCATCCTCAATGATCCATCTTTCTTCTCCACTAGAAGTACTGGTGATCCCCAAGGTGACGAGCTTGGGCGAATATAACCTTTATCCAATAACTCCTTAATCTGCTTCTTAATTTCCTCTAAATCCTTAGCGGGCATCCTGTATGGTCTCTTAGATATTGGCCCTGTGCCTGGCAAAAGCTCAATCAGAAACTCAATGTCTCTATCTGGTGGCATGCCTGGCAACTCTTCTGGAAATACATCCGTGAAATCCTTCACCACTGGTACTTCCTCCTGTACAACTCCTGATAAGGAGTTCACTTGAGTCCTATTCGGCACATGCCGGGATACATACTCGATCCTTCTTCCTTCTGGGGTGGTAAGCAAAATCGACTTACCGGCGCAGTCAATGTTCCCTCCATACTTCGATAACCAATCCATGCCTAATATCACATCCATTCATTGTGACTCCAATACTATTAGGTCTGAGGGAAATAGGTAGTTACCAATCCTTAATGGTAACCAATCACACCAAAGGTCGGCCATATATTCTGCTCCTGGCGAGGTTACTAACATGAGTGTCCTAAGGGTTTGGGTTGGCAGTTTAAACTTATCCACAAATCCCCTTGATATGTATGAATGCGATGCACCAGTATCAAAAAGAACAATTGTAGTAAATGACTTAATCATAAACTTACCTATTACTGCATCGGGTTGTGCTTCAATCTCCTCCACGCTAACGTGGTTCACTTGTCCCCTGTTGAAAGGGTTGGGCTTCTTCCTAGAGCTTCCATTGCCATTTCCATTGTTTGCTTCAGAACATTTTGTGGCATAATGTCCGTTCTTCCCGCACTTGAAACAAGTAATGTGACTTAGATCCTTCTTGGCGGGCGTTGCAGGGTTGGTATGGTTTTGACCGTTGCTTCCTCCATTACCATTTCCATTCCTGGGGCCACTATGGTTGTGCGTAATCCCTCCATTGTGGTTGTGACCTCCATGGTTATGCTGAAGGGGTCCTCCCAAGTTTGGGGTAAAACGGGGTCCCTACTGAGCTCCAGAATTATACTTCCCGTGTCCATACTTCCTCTTACGGTTGTCAATCTGTTGTTGCTTCCCTTCAATCATGAGAGCTCTATCTACCAACTGTTGGTAGTTATTAAAGGTTGCTACCATCAACTGCATGCTCATCTCATCATTCAGTCCCTCCAGAAACTTCTCTTGTTTAGCTACATCCGTAGCAACGTCATCTGGGGCATAACGTGCTAGCTTACTAAAGTCATCCACATACTGGCCAACGGTGCATCCTCCTTGGCGTAAGTTGTGAAACTCATGCTTCTTCATGGCCATAGCTCCTGTTGATACATGGGCAGTGTGAAAAGCCTACTGAAACTGGTCCCATGTAACAGTGTCGATGGGATAGGTGATAGTGTAATTCTCCCACCATGCTGCTGCGGGTCCATCAAGCTGATGTGAGGCAAAACGCACTCTTTCTGCATCTGTGCATCCTGTAGTGGTCAACTCCCTTCCAATCTTGCGGAGCTAATCATCTGCAACTATCGGCTCGGTGCTACTGGAGAACACCAGCGGATTCAGCCTTAGAAAATGAGCTAAGTGATCAACAGGTGGTGGTGGTGGTGGGTTGTTGTTATTGTTGTTGTTCCCCTGATTCTGATTATGGACTAGTATCTACATCAATGCATTCTACTGCTGGATCAACTGGGTGAGCTCCGGTGGGAAAGCAAATCCATTGTCGCGTCTCAGAGGCATCTGATGGGTTTAGAAAAGATGAGAAAACAGAGTAGAATGGGGTCTAGGGGGGAAATACTACCCATATGCACATGAGACAAACACAAACATATCACTTCAATCAATTCAAACAAGGGCATACAATCGATCTAGCTATCGTTACAAACGTGCTCGGGCTATACTATTTACATGGGGGAATTCTACTATTGATATGGTGGCCGACTGGAAATATTGATCAGTGGAAGACTCCATAATATCTGCTCCAGCTTCATCAACAAAGACATCATCGCTATCGTCAGGATCCGAGTCGGTGTCATCAATGATGATGTAGTTCTCCGGGCAAGTGGAATCGTCATCTTCTCCTCCTGGTGCGGGGTCTCCCATGAATACTCCTAGCTTCTTTGTCAGATCATCATTCTTCTCCACTAGCACGATGATTTCCTCCTCATAATCGTCGTGTGTAGCCTTGAGTTCCTCTTCAAGCTCGATGATCCTTGTCATTGCCTTCTTCAGATCTATCATGCCTGCGCACATCTGGTTCTCCTGGCGACGAATGTGCTGGTTTAACTCCTGCATGAAAGCGGCAATAGATCTATCCTTCCTGGTGCTGATCATCTCCCATCGATCATCTCGGCGCCCACAAATCTGATAGATAGTATCCTTGATATCCTTGTGGTAAACTTCTCCAATGCGTCCCATGGTGATGTGGGCTGCCATGCTCTTGCCTAGACTCCGGGTGGGTGCATCAAAGGAAAACTCTATGGGCTCAGTGACTGGCATCAACGTCCTTCCTAGAACTTGAACTTGGATCATCCAGCGCTCCTCTTCTGGTAAAGTGGCGTTGTAGGTCCCGGTGAAGCTTGGTATTCCGATGTTCAGGTACTTAGTGACTTCCTTCAAGTGACGTCCAAAGGGTGTGTCTTCATCCGATTGTGCAAACTTGTTCCTCGTGCCCGCCATCCTAAAGTGTAGAAAAAGGGGAAGAGTCGGAAATGAGAAGAGAGTAGTGATCTAGGGTTTTAGCTTAGTGGTCGTGTCCTACAGTCAGCGTGTGCTCTGATACCATCTTGTAGCGACCAGACCTCAGATAGTCCGATCTCTGTGCATCAGTGTCATTCCTGGATCGGTAATGCTGACACGCATAGTACTTGAGGATTTATAACAGAGTAGCAATCACACACTTATTACATCGAATGTCTCAAAAGAGAACATAAAACAATAAATATGTCTTAAGGCCATCTAAATGGATAACAGCGGAAGGCTTGGAAGATAAAATGAGTCCATCAACTCCAACGGCATCACTGAGTGAAAGACAATGACCTATAGCTCCTTACTCGTCGTCTGAAAAGTCTGCAACATGAACGTTGCAGCCCGAAACGGGTCAGCACATGGAATATGCTGGCAAAGTAACACAAGAGAATAACGAACAGAATAATTGATATCACTACATGCATATATGGCTGGTGGAGGCTGTATGGTTAATATGTTTTTGCGAAAAGCCAATTTTTCCTACAACAGAGGAATAAATTTATTTAACTATCATGGTAGTTGTTAAACATTGAGAAGGTTCCTCCAACTCAATCCCAATTAAACATCATCATTAAACCCCAATCAAATAATATTAAGAGTGATGAGATCAATCATGATAATCCAAGAACCAGATACTCAAGATGTCCATAACCGGGGACACGGCTAACTATGATTAGTTTATACACTCTGCAGAGGTTTGTGCACTTTTCCCCACAATACTAGAATACATCATGGTCGGAGATTCGAGACACAGTCTTTCTGAAGCATTAACTCTTTACTCTGGGTACACTATACCACCTACAACCCACTACATCTGCTAGTCTACCTCTTCAAGAGCTTCACGCAACTTACTCAACTATGCTAGAGCCCATAATAGCTTGTGGCTGCACACGGAAGTTTCTAGCATGAATAATCTTTTGATCCCTTTGAGCCTGGGTGGCGGGCCGTAGGATGATCACACGGGTCCTCCGGGATATCCTAGGACAACACTGGGTTCTCCAGGTGCCCACAAGCAATCCACCCAGATGTGTATTCAAGTTGCCACCTTAAGTTGAACCATTAATATATAACTCACATCTGTCATGAATACTCTCAAACCCAATCCACGTCTACGAGCATAGCATAGCAATATAAGCAACGTAGAAGTAACTCCCAAGGTTTGAAAAATAAACAGGTGAATAGGTACTACCTCAACTACTTCCCAAAATCCACAATTTAATCAGATCCTAATCATGCAAATGTTTGAGGATTGATCTAATGCAATAAAACTGGGTAGTAAAAGGGTATGATCATAGTGTTACTTGCCTTGCTGATGATCCGTGAAACATAGAGACTCGTAGTAGCACGCTTCGCACTCCGGGTACTCTATTGCAAGCAACAAGCATACAATAAGCACTCAACTAGAAGCACGAGTAAAACTCAAATAAAAGATCTAACCAGAAAGTTCATCTTAGGAACTCCGGTTTGCAAAAAGAATCAAATCAAAAAAAGCAACGAAACTCAAACTACGAAAGAAACAAGATCCGTTTACTAATATGAACTTAAATCAAATTTTATAGTAGCAAAAACTTGTTCAAGTTGGTTAAACAGAAAGAGGGCTTCAAGACGAAGATCTAGGCGCTTGAATCGCCTGATTCCGACTAACGAGCGAAAAGTTATACTAGAAGGAAGATTAGGGTAGAAATCGCAATCGAAAATAACCGTGGAAAAACCCTGGAAAAAGAAAACTGACGAACAGGCTAACGAACGAACGTTCATTGTCTGCGGTTAACAAGTGAAAACCGTTCGTTAAAACGAACGTACAAATGGGCGTTCGGTAAATAAATAAACCGGGAAAAAAGATCTAAAAAACTAGGGTTTCAAAAAATAAACCGATCGGTTTTCCGAAGAAAACCGGCGGCGGCGGCAACTACCTCGGCGAGATCGGCGGCGAGGTCTGTGGCAGCTCCGGCATCGGCGGCGAGGGGCAACGGCGGCGGCGGGGATCGGGACGGGCGGCGCGGCAGGGCGGGCGGAGGCGCGCTACGGGGCGGCGGCGCGGCGAGGCTCCGGCGGCGGCGACGGGTTCGGGCGGCGGCTAGGTTTTTCGGGCGGGGTGGCTGTGGCTCGGGCCTCGGCGGCTTATAAGGGACGGCCAGGCTAGTGTCCAGGTCGGACATGGCCCGGTTAGGTCGGTTGACTTTTTAAAAAAAATCTGCTCGGAAAAACAAAGAAAAAAATACTAAACGGACTCCAAAAATCCTGAAATAAATTTTTCCCGTCCTCTAAAAATATAACGGACAAGATGAACATTTATTTGGGCCTCTAATGCAATTTTGAATAACACATATTTTTCCTAATTCAAATAAAATAGTGATAAAAACTCCAAATAAAATCTTATTTGATTTTAATATTAAATCTCCAATATTTCTTTATTTTGGGGAAGTCATTTTATCCCCTCTCTTTTTATTGTCATAAAAGAAATATTCGAAGATAAAATAATTAAAATCAAACGATCCTCTTTTTTCAAAATTTGAGAAAACTCAAATATGAAAATAACGAAATCCCGAACTCTCTCCGTGGGTCCTTGAGTTGCGTAGAATTTCTGGGATCAAACCAAAATGCAATGAAATATGATATGCAATGATGATCTAATGCATAACATTCCAAATTGGAAATTTGGGATGTTACAATACCCAAGCTTGTGGCTTTGCATATCATTAGCATCATGGATATTCAAAGAATTCATACTAACAACATTGCAATCATGCTCATCATCCAAAGATTTAGTGCCAAACATTTTAATACATTCTTATTCTAACACTTTGGCACAATTATCGGAATCCTTATTTTCACAAAATATATTAAAAAGATGAAGCATATGAGGCAACCTTAATTCCATTTTTTGTAGTTTTCTTTTATAGACTAGTGATAAAACAAGAAATTAAAGATTCAGTTGCAAGATTTAAAGATATACCTTCAAGCACTAACCTCCCCGGCAACGGCGCCAGAAAATAGCTTGATGTCTACTACACAACCTTCTGCTTGTAGATGTTGTTGGGTCTCCAAGTGCGGAGGTTTGTAGGACAGTAGCAAATTTCCCTCAAGTGGATGACCTAAGGTTTATCAATCCGTGGGAGGCGTAGGATGAAGATGGTCTCTCTCAAACAACCCTACAACGAAATAACAAAGAGTCTCTTGTGTCCCCAATACACCCAATACAATGGTAAATTGTATAGGTGCACTAGTTCGGCGAAGAGATGGTGATACAAGTGCAATATGGATGGTAGATATAGGTTTTTGTAATCTGAAAATATAAAAATAGCAAGGTAACTAATGATAAAAGTGAGTGAAAACAGTATTGCAATGCGTTGAAACAAGGCCTAGGATTCATACTTTCACTAGTGCAAGTTCGCTCAACAATAATAACATAATTAGATCATATAACTATCCCTCAACATGCAACAAAGAGTCACTCCAAAGTCACTAATAGCGGAGAACAAACGAAGAGATTATTGTAGGGTACGAAACCACCTCAAAGTTATCCTTTCTGATCGATCTATTCAAGAGTCCGTAGTAAAGTAACACGAAGCTATTCTTTTCGTTCGATCTATCCTAGAGTTCATACTAGAATAACACCTTAAGACACAAATAAACCAAAACCCTAATGTCACCTAGATACTCCAATGTCACCTCAAGTATCCGTGGGTATGATTATACGATATGCATCAAACAATCTTAGATTCATCTATTCAACCAACACAAAGAACTTCAAAGAGTGCCCCAATGTTTCTACCGAAGAGTCAAGACGAAAATGTGTGCCAACCCCTATGCATAAGTTCACAAGGTCACGGAACTCACAAGTTGATCACCAAAACATACATCAAGTGGCTCATGTGAATATGCCATTGTCACTACAGATAAGCACGTGCAAGACATACATCAAGTGTTCTCAAATCCTTAAAGACTCAATCTGATAAGATAACTTCTAAAGGGAAACGCAACCCATTACAAGAGAGTAGAGGGGGAGAAACATCATAAGAACCAACTATAATAGCAAACCTCACGATACATCAAGATCGTGCCATATCAAAAACACGAGAGAGAGAGAGAGAGAGAGATCAAACACATAGCTACTGGTACATACCCTCAGCCCCGAGGGTGAACTACTCCCTCCTCGTAATGGAGAGCGTCGGGATGATGAAGATGGCCACCGGTGATGGATTCCCCCCTCCGACAGGGTGCCAGAATGGGTCTAGATTGGTTTTCAATGGCTACGGAGGCTTGCGGCGGCGGAACTCCCGATCTAGGTTATTTTCTGGAGGTTTCTTTATTTATAGGAATTTTTGGCGTAGGTCTCACGTCATGGGGGTCTCCGAGTCGTCCATGATATAGGGGGACGCGCCCAGGGGGTAGGGCGCACCCTCCACCCTCATGGATGGCTTGGGACTCTTCTAGCCCAACTCTTTTACTCTGAGGGCTTCTTTTGGTCCATAAAAAATCATCAAAAATTGGCAAGTCAATTGGACTCCGTTTGGTATTCCTTTTCAGTAAAACTCAAAAACAAGGAAAAACAGAAACTGGCACTGGGCTCTAGGTTAATAGGTTAGTCCCAAAAATCATATAAAATAGCATATAAATGCATATAAAACCTCCTAGATGGATAATATAATAGCATGGAACAATCAAACATTATAGATACGTTGGAGACATATCATGACGTTGACAGGAAAGGCATACCTCCCAAAATTATATTTATCTCTGATTTAAGCTTTGAGCTCTGGCACCTCTGCAAATCCTTGCGTCCCTCTACGAAGGTCCTATCCATTTAATTTTACATTATTTTACTTTTATTGTTGAGTCATCACCTTTTCAAGCAAGCACCAGACCTGAGAGCACTATTGTCATTCTCATGCATTGTGTATAGGTAATGTTGTGTGCATCATGACTAGATCTCTTCTACCATGAATTACAATGTCTAGTCGTTTCTTGAACTTTGGAGGTGCTCTGCATTTATGTTTTGCAGTCTTAGAAAGGGCTAGCGAGGTACCATTACTGTCATATTATATCATGATTGTTTTGACAAAGTGTTGGAATTTGAGACATTTTATTATTGCTCGCTAGTTGATTATGCCATTGATATGAGTGAATATAGTTTCTAAGAGTTATCACTTGCATGGTTGGTTATAATGTTTGCTAAAAAACCTGGGTATTATTTAAGCATATATATAGACACAAAAACAAAAGAGTTCGTAAAAAATTTTATTTATCACTTTCAATTTGTCAACTGAATTGCGTGAGGACAAGCAATGAGTTAAGCTTGGGGGAGTTGATACGTCTCCATCGGATCTACTTTCCGAACACTTCTGCTCTTGTTTTAGACTCTAATTTGCATGATTTGAATGAAACTAAACTGGACTGATGATGTTTTCAGCAGAACTACCATGGTGTTCTTTTTGTGCAGAAATAAAGGTTCTCGGAATTGGACGGATTATTTTGGAGATTTTTTATGAAATATATATAAAAAATACTAGAGCAAAGACCGATGGAGGGGGTCACCCTATGCCCACAAGGCACCAGGGCACGCCCCACCCCTAGGGTGCGCCTTGGTGGCTTGTGGGGCACACGTGGCTCCGCTGAACTTAATCTCAGCACTATAAATTCCTATTTCCTAAGTAAAAATAAGAGAGGAAGGTTCATCGCATTTTATGATACGGAGCCGCTGCTACCTCCTGTTCTTCATCGAGAGCCCACATCTAGAGTCCGTTCGAGGCTCCGAAGAGGGGGACCTTCCATCTTCGTCATCATCAACCATCCTCCGTCACCAACTTCATGATGCTCGCCCCGGCAATGAGTAATTTCTTCGTAGGCTTGCTGGACGGTGATGGGTTGGATGAGATTCATCATGTAATCGAGTTAGTTTTGTTAGGGCTTGATCCCTAGGATCCACTATGTTCTGAGATTGATGTTGCTATGACTTTGCTATGCATAATGCTTGTCACTAGGGCCCGAGTGCCATGATTTCAGATCTGAACCCTATATGTTTTCATGAATATATTTCTGTTCTTGATTCGATCTTGCAAGTTGTATGCACCTACTACATGTTATGATGAGCATACCCCAAGGTGACAATAATTGGGATTCTTTCCGGTGATTATGTAGTTTGAGGAGTTCATGTATTCACTATGTGTTAATGCTTTGTTTTGGTTCTCTATTGAAAGGAGGCCTTAATATCCCTTAGTTTCCTTATGGACCCTGCTGCCATGGGAGGGTAGGACAAAAGATGTCATGCAAGTTCTTTTCCTATAACACGTATGACTATATACAGAATACATACCTACATTACGTTGATGAATTGGAGCTAGTCCTGTGTCGCCCTAGGTTATGACTGTTATATGATGAACATTATCCAACATTATCACTGATCCAATGCCTACGAGATTTTCACATATTGTTCTTGCTAAATTACTATTACTACTACTGTTGTTACTATTGTTACAATTGCTACAAAACTATTGCTATTGTTGTTACTGTTACCATTGCATTCGTTACTATTACTATCAAATTACCATACTATTGTGCTACCGATCACTCTGATGTAGATATTTAGTCTCCTACTGTGGTTGAATTGACAACTCAACTACTAATACTTGTGAATATTCTTTGGCTCCCCTTGTGTCGAATCAATAAATTTGGGTTGAATACTCTACCCTCGACAACTGCTACGATCCCCTATACTTGTGGGTTATCAGTGAGCAGCTATCGGTTAACAATTTCCTCAACATTGCTTCTCCGTCATGTCTGGCCTCTTCTCCGCCATGTCGGGTCTCTTTTCCACCACCATCTCCGGCCTCTTCTTCGCCGCCATTATCCGCCATCTCTTCGTCTGGCCCCATGTCATCATTGGCTGCCCCGCCGATGTCCTCATCATCATCATCTTCACTTATCCCCCAAGTATAGCCATCCATGAAACCAATCATGAGCAGGTGCGCCTTCAAACGTCCATCCTTATAGGGGTCGAGCTAGACTCCTCCTTCGCATCTTTGACACAGACATAAAATCTCCTTCCGGTTATTTTCGTACATGTCGCGCATCACAGATCGCAACTTCTTTCTACCACCCTTCCACTAACGACCTTCTTGATCTCCTGCACGGTATAATAAGCAAAAGGATTATCACGTATGCATGCATCAAAGTCGTACCAAAATTCAGCATGACCTTCCCTAAAAAGTACATATCGAGTTTGCCCAAAATCCGCCGGAACGGAAACAAATCGACATTTTGGCAAAACATAAGCAACTCTCATGTCACGCACAATTCAGCAAATACACATATAGGTGGCAACTCATGCCACACGCACAATTTCCATCATATCGCCTGATTCAGTCATATCGCGCGCACACACATATTTCCATTCTTGCAAAGCACAATTTTTTACTCACATATCTCGAGAGACATCGAGCACGGTGATGAGGTTGGTGTCGCTACACACCTGGGGATCGAAAGTGGACAAAGATGGCTTTACTTCATTAAATGGATAGATCAAGTTGGGGAGGTAGATATGTTACACTTCATTAAATGGGTAGATCTAGCTAGTTGGGGAGGATATGGCTCTAACTAGTGGAGGGAGGAGAGAAAAGTGAGGAGGATAGACAGGAGTGCATTAATGGAGATGGTGAAGGGGGCACTAATGTCTACTACACAACCTTCTTCTTGTAGACGTTGTTGGGCCTCCAAGTGCAGAGGTTTATAGGACAGTAGCAAATTTCCCTCAAGTGGATGACCTAAGGTTTATCAATCCGTGGGAAGCGTAGGATGAAGATGGTCTCTCTCAAGCAACCCTGCAACCAAATAACAAAGAGTCTCTTGCGTCCCCAACACACCCAATACAATGGTAAATTGTATAGGTGCACTAGTTCGGCGAAGAGATGATGATACAAGTGCAATATGGATGGTAGATATAGGTTTTTGTAATCTGAAAATATAAAACACAGCAAGGTAACTAATGATAAAAGTGAGCACAAACGGTATTGCAATGCGTTGAAACAAGGACTAGGGTTCATACTTTCACTAGTGAAAGTTCTCTCAACAATAATAACATAATTGGATCATATAACTTTCCCTCAACATGCAACAAAGAGTCACTCCAAAGTCACTAATAGCGGAGAACAAACGAAGAGATTATGGTAGGGTACGAAACCACCTCAAAGTTATCCTTTCTGATCGATCTATTCAAGAGTCCGTAGTACAATAACATGAAGCTATTCTTTTCGTTCAATCTGTCATAGAGTTCGTACTAGAATAACACCTTAAGACACAAATCAACCAAAACCCTAATGTCACCTAGATACTCCAATGTCACCTCAAGTATCCGCGGGTATGATTATACGATATGCATCACACAATCACAGATTCATCTATTCAAACCAACACAAAGTACTTCAAAGAGTGCCCCAAAGTTTCTACAGGAGAGTCAATACGAAAACGTGTGCCAACCCCTATGCATAGGTTCATGGGCGGAACTCGCAAGTTGATCACCAAAACATACATCAAGTGGATCAATAGAATACCCCATTGTCACCACGGGTATCCCACGCAAGACATACATCAAGTGTTCTCAAATCCTTAAAGACTGAATCCGATAAGATAACTTCAAAGGGAAAACTCAATCCATTACAAGAGAGTAGAGGGGGAGAAACATCATAAGATCCAACTATAACAGCAAAGCTCGCGATACATCAAGATCATATCACCTCAAGAACACGAGAGAGAGAGAGAGAGATCAAACACATAGCTACTGGTACATACCCTCAGCCCTGAGGGAGAACTACTCCCTCCTCATCATGGAGAGCGCTGGGATGATGAAGATGGCCACCGGAGAGGGATTCCCCCCTTCCGCAGGGTGCCGAAACGGGTCTAGATTGGTTTTCGGTGGCTACGGAGGCTTCTGGCGACGGAACTCCCGATCTATTGTCGTCCTCGGAGTTTTTGGGGTATATGGGTATATATAGGAGGAAGAAGTACGTCGGTGGATCTTCGGGCTGTCCACGAGGCAGGGGGCGCGCCCAGGGGGGTGGGCATGCCCCCCACCCTCGTGGGTAGCCCGGGACTCTCCTGGTCCATCTCCGATACTCCGTGGGCTTCTTTTGGTCCAAAAATAAGTTCCGTGAAGTTTCAGGTCAATTGGACTCCATTTGATTTTCCTTTTCTACGATACTCTAAAACAAGGAAAAAACAGAAACTAGCACTGGGCTCTGGGTTAATAGGTTAGTCACGAAAATAATATAAAAGTGTATAATAAGCCCATAAACATCCAAATATATAATATAATAGCATGGAACAATAAAAAATTATAGATACATTGGAGACGTATCAGCATCCCCAAGCTTAATTCCTGCTCGTCCTCGAGTAGGTAAATAATAAAAACAGAATTTTTGATGTGGAATGCTACCTAACATATTTATCCATGTAATTCTCTTTATTGTGGAAAGAATATTCAGATCCATAAGATTCAAGACAAAAGTTTAATATTGACATAAAAATAATAATACTTCAAGCATACTAACAAAGTAATCATGTCTTCTCAAAATAACATGGCCAAAGAAAGATATCCCTACAAAATCATATAGTCTGGCTATGCTCCATCTTCACCACACAACGTATTTAAATCATGCACAACCCCGATGACAAGCCAAGCAATTGTTTCACACTTTTGGTGTTCTCAAACTTTTTCAATCTTCACGCAAAACATGAGCGTGAGCCATGGACATAGCACTATATGTGGAATAGAATGGTGGTTGTGGAGAAGACAAAAAGGGAGAAGATAGTCTCACATCAACTAGGCGTATAAACGGGCTATGGAGATGCCCATCAATAAATATCAATGTGAGTGAATAGGGATTGCCATGCAACAGATGCACTAGAGCTATAAGTGTATGAAATCTCAACAAAAGAAACTAGTGTGTGTGCATCCAAGTGTGGTAAAAGGATAGTAGCATTGCCCTTCTCTGTTTTTCTCTCTTTTTTGGGCCTTCTCTTTTTTTATGGCCTTTCTCTTTTTTTCGTCCGGAGTCTCATCCCGACTTGTGGGGGAGTCATAGCCTCCATCATCCTTTCCTCACTGGGACAATGCTCTAATAATGATGATCATCACACTTTTATTTACTTACAACTCAAGAATTACAACTCGATACTTAGAACAAAATATGACTCTATATGAATGCCTCTGGCGGTGTACCGAGATGTGCAATGAATCAGGAGTGACATGTATGAAAGAATTATGAATGATGGCTTTGCCACAAATACGATGTCAACTACATGATCATGCAAAGCAATATGACAACGATGGAGCGTGTCATAATAAATGGAACGGTGGAAAGTTGCATGGCAATATATCTCGGAATGGCTATGGAAATGCCATAATAGGTAGGTATGGTGGCTGTTTTGAGGAAGGTAAATGGTGGGTTTGTGGTACCGGCGAAAGTTGCGTGGTACTAGAGAGGCTAGCAATGGTGGAAGGGTGAGAGTGTGTATAATCCATGGAGTCAACATTAGTCATAAATAACTCACATACTTATTGCAAAAATCTATTAGTTATCGAAACAAAGTATTACGCGCATGCTCCTAGGGGGATAGATTGGTAGGAAAAGACCATCGCTCGTCCCCGACCGCCACTCATAAGGAAGGCAATCAATAAATAAATCAAGCTCCGACCGCCACGCATAACAGTTCATGTAGCGACCAGACCTCAAACAGTCTGATCTCTGTGCTCCGGTGTCATCCCTGGATCAGTAATGCTGACACCACACAGTACTCGGAGGATTTATAACAGAGTAGCAATCACACACTTATTACATCGAGTGTCTCAAAAGAGATCTTATTACAATAAATATGGCTTAAGGTCATCTAATAACGATAACAGCGGAAGGCTTGGAAGATAAGTGAGTCCATCAACTCCAACGGCATCACTGAGTATAGAACCACGACCTAAAACTCCTTAATCGTCGTCCGAAAAGTCTGCAACATTAACGTTGCAGCCCGAAAACGGGTCAGCACATGGAATATGCTGGCAATGTAACACATAGAGAGTAATGGAATGAAACAGCTATACTATATGCATATTTGGCTGGTGGAAAGCTATATGGTTACAGTTTTGCGAAAAGCCAATTTTTCCCTACTGCAAAGGAATAAATTTTATTTAACTATTATGGTGGTTGTTGAACATTGAGAATGGTTGGCAGCATCCTCAATCCCAATTAAGTAACATCATTAAACAAACCCATCAAATTAAATTTTATAGTAACATGTTGAGATTCACATGATAAACCAGGTACTAGATACTCAAGATGTCCATAACCGGGGACACGGCTAACCATGATTAGTTTATACACTCTGCAGAGGTTTGCGCACTTTTCCCCACAAGACTCAATCTCCTCCGTTGGAATTCTCGCACTACATGGTGTTTGAGAAACGGATGACCGAGACATAGTCTTTCAGAAGCGCTAGGACCTTACGATGGGTAGACCGTACCACCTACATCCCCTACATCTGCTAGTCTACCACTGTAAGAGTTCGCACGACTTAGTCAACTATGCTAGAGCCAATAATAGCTTGTGGCTGCACACGGAAGTTTCTAGCATGAAAAATCTCATGATCCCTTTGAGCCTGGGTGGCGGTCCATAAAAAAACAGGCAATCCTGGAATACCCAGGTACCTCAATCCACCCAGATGTGTATTTAAGTTGCCACCTTAGATAAACCATTGATTTAAAAATCTCACATCTGTCATGGATATCTCTCACCCAATCCATGTCTACTAGCATAGCATAGCAATAATAAGCAAACGTAGAAGTAATAGGTACTACCTCAACTACTTCCCAAACCCACAATTTAATTAGATCCTAATCATGTAATGTGTGGGGATTGATCTAATGCAATAAAACTGGGTAGTAGAAGGTATGATCAAAGTGTTACTTGCCTTGCTGATGATCCGTGAAACTTAGTGATTCGAAGTAACAAGCGGCGCACTCCGGGTACTCTATCGCAAACAAACATGCATACAATAAGTACTCAACTAATGCACAGGTAAAACTCAAATAAGAGATCTAACCAGAAAGTTCAACTTAAGAACTCCCGTTAGCAAAAAGAATCAAATCGAATGAAGCAACGAAAGACAAACGGCAAAAGAAACACGCTTTGATTACTATTCTGGATCTAGGGCAATTTTTACAGTGGCAAAAACTTGTCTGAGTTGGTTAAACGAAAAGAGGGTTTCGAGACGAAACTCCAGGCGCTTGAATCGCCTGATTCCGATAAACGAGCAAAAAGTTATACTAAAACGAAAATCGGATCAGAAATCGCGGTCAGAAAAATCGCGGATTTAATCCGAGAAAAAGAAAAACGATGAACAGTTTAACAAATGAACGTTTGTTAACTGGATCTAAACGACGAACACGTTCGTTAAAACGAACAAACGAGCGAACGCTCGCTAATTAGCCTAAACCGAAAAAAAACCGTTCTAAAAAAACAAAACGAATCTAAAAAAATAAACCGCGACTTTAAAAAAACCGGGCGGTTTTCTAAAGAAAACCGCCGGCGACGGCGATTACCTCGGCGGCGGGTCCGGCGAGGCGGCGCGGGGCGGCGGGGCGGCGAGGCGGCGGCGCTGGCGGCGCGGGGCGGCGGCGAGGCGGTGGGGCGACGCGGGGCGGCGCGCGGCAGCGGCGGCGGCGCTGGCGGCGCGGGGCGGCGCGGGGCGGCGGCGAGGCCGTGGGGCGACGCGGGGTGGCGCGCGGCAGCGGCGGCGGCGGCGACCTAGGGCTAGGGTTAGGGCGCGGCGCAGGGCTTGAGGCAGGCTGGGGCGCTGGTGGGCTGGCCGGCTCGGGCGGGCGCCTTATAAAGGCTGCCCCGGGCGGAGTCCCGCTCGGGTACGGCCTGGAGTCGGTTCGCGTTTTTTTAAATAATAACGCGCAGAAAAACAAATAAAAGAAATACTAAACGGACTCTAAAAATCCTGAAATAAATTTTCCCCGGCTTATAAAATCAAGCCGCACAGGATGAACATTTATTTGGGGCCTAAATGAAATTTTGAAAAACGCGCATTTTTGCTAAATTCAAATAAAATAGCAAATAAAACCAAATAAAATATTATTTTATTTTTTTATTAAATCCTCAATATTTATTTATTTTGGGAAAGTCATTTTATTCCCTCTCTCATATTTTTGCAAATGGAAATTATTGAAGATAAAATAAATAAAATCAAATGATCCTATTTTCAAAATTTGAGACAACTCAAATATGAAAATAACGAAATCCCCAACTCTCTCCGAGGGTCCTTGAGTTGCGAAAAATTTCTAGGATCAATCAAAATGCAATAAATATGATATGCAATGATGATCTAGTGTATAACATTCCAAATTGAAAATTTGGGATGTTACAATCGCACAAGGCATCCATTGTAAGACATATTCAACCAATCAATCTCAAGATGTTTTCTTCAATGATTTCTTCTCGCGATCTGATCTCCATGTGTGACTAGTCCGGTAACGTATGGGGTGAGGCATGAGCCTTGCAGCCCCAGGTACTTGGTGGAGGGATCAATGGAAGTCTTTGACACAACGTCTTGTATGTGTGAAATAAAATTGCATCGTGAAGTATCTCTTGTCTTGTTCGCGATCTTCATCCCTGCGGGTACCCAGGATCATGGAGATCAAGCACCAGTGAGGTTAGCAGCAAGGGAACCGTGAAGTTTTATACCGAACATCGATCATAGTAACATTTAGTAGGGTAACATGGATCATAACCTTGGGGATTCATGAGGTGTAGTCATTGAAGGTCCAAAGCTTTTGACTGATATTATTATCTTAATTATCAGGGCAACCCAGTGAGACGGATAGGGCCTTTGGTAGGACAACTGATTCTTGATGCAGGACTTGTGCCGGTCAGGATGTTATTTGGACACATCCCCCATTACAAACGAACCAAGCACCTCTTGATGGTGACTTCCTGAGCACAAATTGATATCATTTTTAGCCCAACACAAATATATGGTTGTGAGCATTAAGACCTCATCCTGGTACCTTCTTTTTATTATAAGTGTTTGAATCACTATTTGCTTGTTGATCTCATCAAAAGCTGGATTTGACACTTTGGCAAAAGCTTGCTAGAGACCATTGCTTCAAGAGAATCTTCCTCTCATGGGTTTGATAATCTGGGGTCACCTCTACGAAAATAGGTGTGGGATACTCTTTTTAGTTCCAATACGGGAGCTATAAAAAGGAGATATCAAGCCATTTTTCTGGCGCCGTTGCACGGGAGGAGTTTAGCATTCCTAGTCTTTCTGTTTAGAGGTTTTGTTAAAGTTAATTTTCAGTTTTTGTCTTTACTTTTTCAGTTTTAATTTAAGTCTTATTTTGTTGCAAGTCTTGTTAGTAGAAAAATCCAAAAAGTTACTATGGCTCGTAATCTTGGGAGTTTGCTACTCCTAGCAGAAATTTCATGCGTGAACCAATAGCACAACCAGATGTTGCAGCTTCAGAATATGAGATCAAACCAAACTTAGTTTACATGGTTCAACAAGACCAATTTGGAGGCTCTCCTTCTGAGAATGCGGGTATGCATTTACATAATTTTACTGAATTGTGCAACATGACACGCATAAAGGATTATGACCCAGATGCTCTGAAACTTCGCTTATTTCCTTTCTCTTTGAGAGGAAAAGCTAAAGAATGGCTTTCAGCTATGCCTAAAGGCAGTATAACTTCTTGGGATGCCTGTTGCGGTGATTTTTTTACCTAAGTTTTGTCCACCTGCAAAAATTATGCAATTACGTTCTCAGATTACAAGTTTCAAGCAAGAAGAACGTGAGCCACTAGCGCTTGCATGGGATAGAATGAAAGAAGCAATAAGAAACTGCCCCAATCATGGAATGGAGGAGTGGTTAATCTGTCATATCTTTTATAATGGCTTGAACCATATGTCAAAACTATGCTTGATACAACTGTAGGAGGAACAATCGTGGGGAAACACATAGAAGATGTCAAGAAGATACTAGATGATATGCAAGAGAACCATACCCAATGGCGCGTTGAGAGAACCACCGCCAAGAAGGTGAATCTCATAGATCAAAATAGCTCATAGTTAACAACCAATCTAGAAGAACTTATCTCTTTGATGAAAGGTAAAGAGGAGGTAAATGTCAATGCCATCACTGATGAAGATATTAGTGATATGAATTTTATTGCTCGTAATAACTAAAATCACAATTGGAAAAATAATAGTTGTGCTCCTAAACTTCCCTATCCTAATAATGGAGGAGCATCAAATAATTTTAATGGAGCTAATGGTAGCAATAAAAATACTCTTGAAGAAACTCTTTAAAGTTTTATTGCTAGCCAGACTGAGCAGGATGAAAACTTCAAGAATATCTTGAAGAATCATGATAACTTACTCGGTTAATTGACCGGTAAGGTTGTTCGACTAACAAATGATGTGTGGATACTTGAAGCCAGATCGAAGAATATGGAGGCACAAGTGGCAAAGATAGCAGAGAGCCAAACCTTGATTTTGGCCGAGTTTCTAGGGAAACCGGAGCCTAACACAGTTGAAGAAGTTAAAATGGTAAGAAGCAAGAAAGAAAAAGCTGACGTACTTGACACAAGTCATGTGCCAGAGTACAATTATACCATTGCAGATTTTTTCAAAATGATATCCATGAAGTATCCACTACCGGAGGTAACTAACGATGAGGCATATAATTTCTTTGTTAAACATGTTGCAGCCAAGGTACATGAACTTGATAATGAAAGAAAAATTATTCAGTAAGTTACCAACTAAGCAAGAGGGTGCTTTTGAACCAACCATAGAGATTGAGATAGAACTTAATAAGTTCAGTGCTTTATGTGATCTAGGGGAAAGTGTTTCCACTATCCCTAAATCTGTGTATGATAGACTCAATCTTGGTCCTTATGCTAGTACTGAGATTATATTTAATATGGCTAATTCTACTTTTACTCGGGCAGTGGGCATTAAGCATGGAGTTATAGTTCCAATTAATGATTGCCTTGTCATGATTGATCTTGTTATAGTAGATATGCCTGAAGATCCAATTGCTCCTATAATCCTCGGCAGACATTTTCTAAGGACTATCAAAGCTCTGATAAATGTGTTTGAGGGAAATATTTGTTTTGATTTAACAGCTAAAGATCCCTTTAGAAGTCATTTCCCCGGGAAAAAGAAATTGAAGACCCCAGGAGAAGGCATCATTCTGAATGCCAGAAGCTATGGTCTCGGTGTTCTAGCACCACCCTGATCGCCACTACGGTCGAGCTATCCGACTGAAAACAAACGCTTCGTGGGAGGTAGCCCACGTGAATAAAGTACACAAGTAAGTTTTTTGTTTTGTTTTAAATAAAAGGGTGATTGAAGTTCCTGAAGGAAATATGCCCTAGAGGCAATAATAAAGTTATTATTTATTTCCTTATTTCATGATAAATGTTTATTATTCATGCTAGAATTGTATTAACCGGAAATATAATACATGTGTGAATACATAGACAAACATAGTGTCACTAGTATGTCTCTACTTGACTAGCTCATTGATCAAAGATGGTTAAGTTTCCTAGCCATAGACATGAGTTGTCATTTGATCAACGGGATCACATCATTAGGAGAATGATGTGATTGACTTGACCCATTTCGTTAGATTAGCACTTGATCGTTTAAGTTTACTGTTATTGCTTTCTTCATGACTTATACATGTTCCTATGACTATGAGATTATGCAACTCCCAAATACTGGAGGAACACTTTGTGTGCTACCAAACGTCAGAACATAACTGGGTGATTATAAAGGTGCTCTACATGTGTCTCCGATGGTGTTCGTGGAGTTGGCATAGATCAAGAATAGGATTTGTCACTCCGATTGTCGGAGAGGTATCTCTGGGCCCTCTCGGTAATGCACATCACTATAAGCCTTGCAAGCAATGTGGCTAATGAGTTAGTTGCAAGATGTTGCATTATGGAACGAGTAAAGAGACTTACTGGTAACGAGATCGAACTAGGTATTGAGATACCGACGATCGAATCTCGGGCAAGTAACATACCGATGACAAAGGGAACAACGTATGTTGTTATGAGGTTTGACCGATAAAGATCTTCGTAGAATATGTAGGAACCAATATGAGCATCCAGGTTTCGCTATTGGTTATTGACCGGAGACATCTCTCGATCATGTATACATAGTTCTCGAACCCGTAGGGTCTGCATGCTTAAAGTTCTGTGATGATCGGTATTATGAGTTTTTGTGTTTTGATGTACCTAAGGTAGTTCGGAGTCCCGGATATGATCACGGACATGATGAGGAGTCTCGAAATGGTCGATACATAAAGATCGATATATTGGATGACTATGTTCGGATACCGGAAATGTTCCGGGAGGTTTCAAACATTTACTGGAGTACCGGGGGGTTACCCGAACCACCCGGGGAGTATATTGGGCCTAATGGGCCTTAGTGGGAGAAGAGGATGGGCGGCCAAGGGCAGCCGCGCACCCCCTCCCCCTCTAGTCCAAATTTGACAAGGAGGGGGGCGTCGCCCCCCTTTCCTTCTCTCTTCTCTCCCTTCCTTCTCCTCTCCTACTCCAACTAGGAAAAGAGGGAGTCCTACTCCCGGTGGGAGTAGGACTCCCCCCTTGGCGCGCCATCCTCCTTGGCCGGCCGCCTCCCCCTAGCTCCTTTATGTACGGGGGCAGGGGCACCCCATAGACACAACAATTGATCTGTTGATCTCTTAGCCATGTGCGGTGCCCCCCCTCCACCATAATCCACCTCGGTTATATCGTACCGGTGCTTAGGAGAAGCCTTGCGATGGTAGTTTCATCAACATTGTCACCATGCCGTCGTGCTGACGAAACTCTTCCCCGAGCTCTACTGGACCGTGAGTTCGTGGGACGTCACCGAGCTGAACATGTGCTGAACGCGGAGGTGCCGTATGTTTGGTACTGAGGATCGGTCGATCGTGAAGATGTACGACTACATCAACCGCGTTGTCATAACGCTTCCGCTTAACGGTCTATGAGGGTACGTGGATGACACTCTCCCCTATCGTTGCTATGCATCACCATGATCTTGCGTGTGCGTAGGAAAATTTTGAAACTACTACGTTCCACAACAGTGGCATCTGAGCCTGGTTTATGCGTAGATGTTATATGCACGAGTAGAACACAAGTGAGTAGTGGGCGATACAAGTCATACTGCTTACCAGCATGTCATACTTTGGTTCGGCGGTACTGTTGGATGAAGCGGCCCGGACCTACATTACGCGTATGGTTACACGAGACTGGTTCTACCGACGTGCTTTGCACACAGGTGGCTGGCGGGTGTCAGTTTCTCCAAGTTTAGTTGAACCGAGTGTGGCTACACCCGGTCCTTGAGAAGGTTAAAACAACACTAACTTGACGAACTATCGTTGTGGTTTTGATGCGTAGGTAAGAACGGTTCTTGCTCAGCCCGTAGCAGCCACGTAAAACTTGCAACAACAAAGTAGAGGATGTCTAACTTGTTTTTGCAGGGCATGTTGTGCTGTGATATGGTTAAGACATGATGCTATATTTATTGTATGAGATGATCATGTTTTGTAACTGAGTTATCGGCAACTGGCAGGAGCCATATGGTTGTTGCTTTATTGTATGCAATGCAATCGCCCTGTAATTGCTTTACTTTGTCACTAAGCGGTAGCGATAGTCGTAGAAGCAATAGTTGGCGAGACGACAATGATGCTACGATGGAGATCAAGGTGTCGTGCCAATGACGATGGTGATCATGACGGTGCTTTGGAGATGGAGATCAAAGGCACAAGATGGTGATGACCATATCATATCACTTATATTGATTGCATGTGATGTTTATCCTTTATGCATCTTATTCTACTTTGTTTGACGGTAGCATTATAAGATGATCTCTCACTAAATTTCAAGGTAAAAGTGTTCTCCCTGAGTATGCAACATTGCCAAAGTTCATCGTGTCGAGACACCACATGATGATCGGGTGTGATAAGCTGAACGTTCATCTACAACGGGTGTAAGACAGTTTTACACACGCAGAATACTCGGGTTAAACTTGATGAGCCTAGCATATGCAGATATGGCCTCGGAACACTGAGACCGAAAGGTCGAGCGTGAATCATATAGTAGATATGATCAACATAGTGATGTTCACCATTCAAAACTACTCAATTTCACGTGATGATCAGATATGGTTTAGTTGATATGGATCACGTGATCACTTAGATGATTAGAGGGATGTCTATCTAAGTGGGAGTTCTTAAGTAATATGATTAATTGAACTTAAATTTATCATGAACTTAGTACCTGATAGTATTTTGCTTGTCTATGTTATTGTAGATAGATGGCCTGTGTTGTTGTTCCGTTGAATTTTAATGTGTTCCTTGAGAAAGCAAAGTTGAAAGATGATGGTAGCAATTACACGGACTGGGTCCGTAACTTCAGAATTATCCTCATTGCTACACAAAAGAATTACGTCCTAGAAGCACCGCTGGGTGCCAAACCCGCTGCAGGAGCAACGCCAGATGTTATGAACATCTGGCAGAGCAAAGCTGATGACTACTCAATAGTTCAGTGTGCCATGCTTTATGGCTTAGAACCGGGACTTCAACGTCGTTTTGAACGTCATGGAGCATATGAGATGTTCCAGGAGTCGAAGTTAATATTTCAAGCAAGTGCCCGGATTGAGAGACATGAAGTGTAACACCCCGATGTGGTTATATCTCCCACGTGTCGGAGCACGACTTAGAGGCATAACCGCATAGTAGGCATGTCGCAAGAGGGGTAATCTTTACACATCCTATGTACTGAATAAGAAAGGGATAAAGAGTTGGCTTACAATCGCCACTTCACACAATACATAATAATAGTATTACATCATCCAGAATACAATCAAGGTCCGACTACGGAACCAAAATAAAAGAAGACCACCCCTAACGCTAGATCCCCAATCGCCCCGACTGGGCTCCACTACTGATCAACTAGAAACGAAACAACACAATGAACACGATCTTCATCGAGCTCCCACTTGAGCTGGGTTGCGTCACCTGCACTGGTATCATCGGAACCTGCAATTGGTTTTGGAAGTAATCTGTGAGTCACGGGGACTCAGCAATCTCACACCCTCGCGATCAAGACTATTTAAGCTTATGGGTAGGAAAAGGTAGTGATGTGGAGCTGCAGCAAACACTAGCATATATGGTGGCTAACTTACGCAAATGAGAGCGAGAAGAGAAGCAAAGCACGGTAGTGAAGCTACAAAGATCAAGAAGTGATCCTAAAACTACTTACGTTCAAGCATAACACGAGACCGTGTTCTCTTCCCGGACTCCGCCGAAAAGAGACCATCATGGCTACACACGTTGTTGATTCATTTTAGTTAAGTTAAGTGTCAGGTTTTCTACAACCGGATATTAACAAATTCCCATCTACCCATAACCGCGGGCACGGCTTTCGAAAGTTCAAAACCCTACAGGGTGTCCCAACTTAGCCTATCACAAGCTCTCACAGTCAACGAAGGATATTCCTTCTCCCAGGAAGACCCGATCAGTCTCGGAATCCCGGTTACAAGACATCTCGACAATGGTAAAACAAGACCAGCAAAGCTGCCCTATGTGCCGACATCCTGATAGGAGCTGCACATATCTCGTTCTCAGGGCAACACCGGATTGTCCAAGATTCCGGTAGGCCAGCGCAGAGTTGCCCCTGGTGGCCACCGGCTGCTGACAGGTTCGGACCAACACTTAGACAAGCACTGGCCCAGGGGGTTAAAATAAAGATGACCCTTGAGTCTGCAGAACCCAAGGGAAAAGGCTAGGTGGCAAATGGTAAAACCAAAGTTGGGCCTTGCTGGAGGAGTTTTATTCAAAGCGAACTGTCAAGGGGTTCCCATAACACCCAACCGCGTAAGGAACGCAAAATCAAGGAACATAACACCGGTATGACGGAAACTAGGGCGACAAGAGTGGAACAAAACACCAGGCATAAGGCCGAGCCTTCCACCCTTTACCAAGTATATAGGTGCATTAATGTAAACAATATATGATAATAATGATATCCCATCAAAAACCATGTTCCAACATGGAACAAACTCCATCTTCACCTGCAACTAGCAACGCTATAAGAGGGGCTGAGCAAAGCGGTAACATAGCCAAACAACGGTTTGCTAGGACAAGGTGGGTTAGAGGTTTGACATGGCAATATGGGAGGCATGATATAGCAAGTGGTAGGTATCGCGGCATAGCAAAAGAGCGAGCAACTAGCAAGCAAAGATAGAAGTGATTTCAAGGGTATGGTCATCTTGCCTGTAAAGTTCTCCGAGTTGTCGTAAGATTGATCCTCGTAAGCGTACTCAACGGGTTCCTCGATCACAAACTCGTCTCCCGACTCTACCCAAGGCAAGAACACAAGCAAAAGAAACCACAATCAACCACAGTGCAATGCGCAAGCAACATGATGCAAAACATGGCATGATATGCGGGATGTAATATGCAATGCCTATGCGTGCTCCGGAAGGAAAAGATTGAACTAGGCCTCAACTTGGCAAAACAAGAGTGTCGCTGGAAAGATGAGTTGATTTCGCTCGAAATCAATATAAAGATCACCGGAATCGGATGCACGGTTTGCAAATGGCAAGCAAAACAAAAATGGCACAATTCTGCGATTAACAGCACGATGCCATCTATAATGCAACAAGAAACTAAGCTACTGCACTCCAACATAGCAACAAAGCACATGGCAGTGATCTACTCAAGATGCTTGACAAAATATGAACACTGAGCTACAGCTAAATCACACAAGATAGGTTCAAACAAGCATGGCAAAAGTGCAAAAGATATCAGCATCACAGACTTAGTGAAAATACTAACATGTCAGGAATTAACATCAGGAGGCAATTTAGAGCGAGATATCAACATACTACAGGAACAGGACATAGCAAACAAAGGCATGTCGTGAATCTACTCAAAGCATATAACAAAAGTCCCTTACTGACCATAATCCAAAAGGGCACAGAAAATATGATGGCACCCATATAAACATAGCAAGTTTCATTAACAGATTCAGACTTAGCAGAAAACTGGACATGGCATAAACAGAATTACGTAGGCATGTTTGCGAGCTCGATGCACTCAACACAAGGCATTGCATGACAAACTAAGCATACTACCAGCAAAAAGTCATGATCAAGAAGCTAACCATGGCAAGAACAAGCTCATAGCATGCATGGATCAACTACAACAACCTTGGCAAAATTGAATAACATGTAAACAATCTGCCAGGAACATTTTATAGCAAAATTAGAGCATGATTTAGTCATGCTAGGGCACTCCATAAATGCAAACAAGGACATGGATGGGTAGAGCACAACCATATTCCCAAATCATCCTTATTGAACATGCTCAAAAGAAGCATGGATCTCTCTGAAACAACATGAATACATGGCATAAAAATAACAGCAGACAAAGACTTAGTAGAATTCTAAGTCCCTGAAATCAGCGATATCACGAGAGCTACTTTGCATGCATGTGCTAGTCACCATATTGATCACAAAAATACATGGCTACACCACTGTAAAGATGGCATGGCATATAACAAAACACATGTAGAGCTCATGCTCATATGCAGGACACAATAATCATGGCAAAAATGACAAATGCTCATAAACTGATAAGAATCAGGAACTAACATTTTATAGCAGTCTTGCAACAGTCATTTGGGCATCAAGATGGACTCAAACAAGCATGGTGAAATGGAACAAAATGAAGAGGACATCCTAACGAACATGTTGATATATCATGCGCATGAAACGGAGCTACGGACATGGAGTTATGGCATGATGAACAGAGCTTGAAAATTTATGGAACTGAGGACTTAGAGAAAAAAACAGACAAGTTCAAAACGAGCGCTCGATAACTAAACGGCGCACGGGCGGAGGATAGACGAGCGGTGCTCACCTAGGGCCCTTGGGCCGGATCGGAGCGGCCTGAGGGGGAGGCGGAGATGGGCCGGCCTTGGCGTTGCTGGGCCTGCAGCGGGGCCCGGGCCCACGGATCGTCATCTCCTCGAGCAGGAGGCAAGGCGGCAGTGGTGGTGGCTCGATCCGGCGACGGCGGCCGGCATCAGGAGCGGGGAAGGTAGGGACGGACAGGAATGGGCCTGGAGGGGCTCGGGGCGCACGGATCCGGGGAGGATGGCGCCGGATCCAGCCAGGGCGAGGCTGCGGAGGTCCGGCGGCGTGCGGCACACGGCGGCTCCGGCCGGCGAGCTCAATGGCGGGCGGCGCGGGCGGCACTCTATTGAGTGGGCGGCGGGGCTGACTCGGTTGCGCGGGAGTGAGGCGGCGGGGCGGCGCAGGTGACGTGGAGGCGAGGCAGCGAAGAGCAGCGGTGGGGTTCCGGTCGCCGGAGTTGGCCGCCGGCGACGCGCGAAGACGGCGGCGGAGCAAGGATAGAGAGGCGCGAGGCGCTGGCGACGGGCGATGCTCGGGCCGGGTGGCGGCGCGGTCGGGCTCGCGCGGGCCAGATCTGGGCCCCGCGGGCCGGCGGCGAAGTGGGGCGGCGCGGGCGCTGACGTGGCGCGTAGTGAGTGGAGGGGGAGCGGCGGCGGGGTGATGTGTCATGCTCCCATTGATCGGAGCGACGTGGCGGTGGCAGTGGACAAGTCCGGTGCAGCGCGGACGCGTCCGGTGGCGCGGGGAGGAGTGGATCTAGGGTTTAGACTGCGAAATTTCGGGGGGAAGGCACATATATATAGGTAGAGGGAGCTAGGAGAGTCCAAATGGAGTGCGGTTTTCGGCCACGCGATCGTGATCGAACGACCGAGAGGATGGAGGGGGTTTGGATGGGTTTTGGGCCACTTTGGAGGGGTGTTGGGCTGCAACACACATGAGGCCTTTACGGTTCCCAGGTTAACCGTTGGAGTATCAAACGAACTCCAAATGGCACGAAACTTGACAGGCGGTCTACCGGTGGTGTACCAAGGCCGCTTGGCTAAACTCGGTCCATTTCGAGACAGTTTAACACCCGCACACGAAAAGAGGCAAAAGGGGGGCACCGGAGTACATAGGAGTGTCGGAATGCAAAACGGACAACGGGGAAAATGATCGGATGCATGAGACGGACACGTACGCAAATGCGATGCACATGATGACATGATATGGGATGCATGACACGCAAGCAAAAGACAAGGCAACAACAGCGAATAACTGGAAGACACCTGGCGCAACGGTCTCGGGGCGTCACATGAAGTCTCCAATAAGTTCTACAGCTTCAAGATGGAGGAGAATAGTTCTGTCAGTGAACATATACTCAAAATGTCCGGGTACCATAATCACTTGACTCAGCTGGGAGTTAATCTTCCGGTTGATAGTGTCATTGACAGAGTTATTCAATCACTGCTACCAAGATACAAGAGCTTCGAGATGAACTATAATATGCAAGGGATGGATAAGACGATTCCCGAGCTCTTCGCAATGCTAAAGGCTGCGGAGGTAGAAATCAAGAAGGTGCATCAAGTGTTGATGGTCAACAAGACCACCAGTTTCAAGAAAAAGGGTAAAGGGAAGAAGAAAGGGAACTTCAAGAAGAACGACAAACAAGTTGCTGCTCAAGAGAAGAAACCCAAGTCTGGACCTAAGCCTGAGACTTAGTGCTTCTACTGCAAAGGGACTAGTCACTGGAAGCGGAACTGCCCCAAGTATTTGGCGGATAAGAAGGATGGCAAGGTGAACAAAGGTATATGTGATATACATGTTATTGATATGTACCTTACTAGAGCTCGCAGTAGCACCTGGGTATTTGATACTGGTTCCATTGCTAATATCTGCAACTCGAAACAGGGACTACGGATTAAGCAAAGACTGGCTAAGGATGAGGTGACGATGCGTGTGGGAAATGGTTCCAAAGTCGATGTGATCGCCGTCGGCATGCTACCTCTACATCTACCTTCGGGATTAGTTTTAGACCTAAATAATTGTTATTTGGTGCCAACGTTAAGCATGAACATTATATCTGGATCTTGTTTGATGCGAGACAGTTATTCATTTAAATCTGAGAATAATGGTTGTTCTATTTATATGGTAATATCTTTTATGGTCATGCACCCTTGAAGAGTGGTCTATTTGTGTTGAATCTCGATAGTAGTGATACACATATTCATAATGTTCAAGCCAAAAGATGTAGAGTTGATAATGATAGTGCAACTTATTTGTGGCACTGCCATTTGGGTCATATTTGTGTAAAGCGCATGAAGAAACTCCATATTGATGGACTTCTGGAATCACTTGATTATGAATCACTTGGTACTTGCGAACCATGCCACATGGGCAAGATGACTAAAACGCCGTTCTCCGGAACAATGGAGCGAGCAACAGATTTATTGGAAATCATACATACTCATTTATGTGGTCCAATGAATGTTGAGGCTCGCGGTGGGTATCGTTATTTTCTCACATTCACAGATGATTTGAGCAGATATGGGTATATCTACTTAATGAAACACAAGTCTGAAACATTTGAAAAGTTCAAAGAATTTCAAAGTGAAGTGGAAAATCATCATAACAAGAAAATAATTTTTCTACAATCTGGTCGTGGAGGAGAATATTTGAGTTATGAGTTTGGTTTACATTTGAAACAATGTGGAATAGTTTCGCAACTCATGCCACCCGGAACACCACAGTGTAACGGTGTGTCCAAACGCCGTAATCGTACTTTACTAGATATGGTGCGATCTATGATGTCTCTTACTGATTTACCGCTATCATTTTGGGGTTATGCTTTAGAGACAGCTGCATTCACATTAAATAGGGTACCATCGAAATCCGTTGAGACGACGCCTTATGAACTGTGGTTTGGCAAGAAACCAAAGTTGTCGTTTCTTAAAGTTTCGGGCTGCGATGCTTATGTGAAAAAGCTTCAAGCTGATAAGCTCGAACCCAAATCAGAGAAATGTGTCTTCATAGGATACCCAAAGGAAACTGTTGGGTACACCTTCTATCACAGATCCGAAGGCAAGACATTCATTTCTAAGAATGGATCCTTTCTAGAGAAGGAGTTCCTCTCGAAAGAAGTGAGTGGGAGGAAAGTAGAACTTGATGAGGTAACTGTACCTGCTCCCTTATTGGAAAGTAGTTCATCATAGAAACCGGTTCTTGTGACACCTACACTAATTAGTGAGCAAGCTAATGATGATGATCATGAAACTTCAGATCAAGTTACTACTAAACCTCGTAGGTCAACTAGAGCAAGATCCGCACCAGAGTGGTACGGTAATCCTGTTCTGGAGGTCATGTTACTTGACCATGACGAACCTACGAACTATGAGGAAGCGATGATGAGCCCAGATTCCGCAAAATGGCTTGAAGCCATGAAATCTGAGATGGGATCCATGTATGAGAACAAAGTGTGTACTTTGGTTGACTTGCCCGATGATCGGCAAGCCATCGAGAATAAATGGATCTTCAAGAAGAAGACTGACGCTGATGGTAATGTTATTGTCTACAAAGCTCGACTTGTTGCGAAAGGTTTTCGACAAATTCAAGGAGTTGACTACGATGAGACCTTCTCACCCGTAGCGATGCTTAAGTCTGTCTGAATCATGTTAGCAATTGCCGCATTTTACGATTATGAAATTTGGCAAATGGATGTAAAGACTGCATTCCTGAATGGTTTTCTGGAAGAAGAGTTGTATATGATGCAACCTGAAGGTTTTATCGATCCAAAGGGTACTAACAAAGTGTGCAAGCTCCAGCGATCCATTTATGGACTGGTGCAAGCCTCTCGGAGTTGGAATAAACGTTTTGATAGTGTGATCAAAGCATATGGTTTTATACAGACTTTTGGAGAAGCCTGTATTTACAAGAAAGTGAGTGGGAGCTCTGTAGCATTTCTAATATTATATGTTGGTGACATATTGTTGATTGGAAATGATATAGAATTTCTGGATAGCATAAAAGGATACTTGAATAAGAGTTTTTCAATGAAAGACCTCGGTGAAGCTGCTTATATATTAGGCATCAAGATTTATAGAGATAGATCAAGACGCTTAATTGGACTTTCACAAAGCACATACCTTGATAAAGTTTTGAAGAAGTTCAAAATGGATCAAGCAAAGAAAGGGTTCTTGCCTGTGTTACAAGGTTTGAAGTTGAGTAAGACTCAATGCCCAACCACTGTAGAAGATAGAGAGAAAATGAAAAGTGTTCCCTATGCTTCAGCCATAGGCTCTATCATGTATGCAATGTTGTGTACCAGACCTGATGTGTGCCTTGATATTAGTTTAGCAGTGAGGTACCAAAGTAATCCAGGAGTGGATCACTGGACAGCGGTCAAGAACATCCTAAAATACCTGAAAAGGACTAAGGATATGTTTCTCGTTTATGGAGGTGACAAAGAGCTCGTCGTAAATGGTTACGTCGATGCAAGCTTTGACACTGATCCGGACGATTCTAAATTCGTACGATTCTAAATCGCAGACTAAATACGTGTTTATATTGAACGGTGGAGCTGTCAGTTGGAGCAGTTCTAAACAAAGCGTCGTGGCATGATCTACGTGTGAAGCGGGGTATATAGCTACTTCGGAAGCAGCAAATGAAGGAGTCTGGATGAAGGAGTTCATATCCGATCTCGGTGCTATACCTAGTGCATCGGGTCCAATGAAAATCTTTTGTGACAATACTGGTGCAATTGCCTTGGCAAAGGAATCTAGATTTCACAAGAGAACCAATCACATCAAGAGACGCTTCAATGCCATCCGGGATCAAGTCCAGGTGGCAGACATAGAGATATGCAAGACACATACGGATCTGAATGTTGCAGACCCGCTGACTAAGCCTCTTCCACGAGCAAAACATGATCAACACCAAGACTCCATGGGTGTTAGAATCATTACTATGTAATCTAGATTATTGCCTCTAGTGCAAGTGGGAGACTGAAGGAAATATGCCCTAGAGGCAATAATAAAGTTATTATTTATTTCCTTATTTCATGATAAATATTTATTATTCATGCTAGAATTGTATTAACAGGAAACATAATACATGTGTGAATACATAGACAAACATAGTGTCACTAGTATGCCTCTACTTGACTAGCTCATTGATCAAAGATGGTTAAGTTTCCTAGCCATAGACATGAGTTGTCATTTGATCAATGGGATCGCATCATTAGGAGAATGATGTGATTGACTTGACCCATTTCGTTAGCTTAGCACTTGATCATTTAAGTTTACTGTTATTGCTTTCTTCATGACTTATACATGTTCCTATGACTATGAGATTATGAAACTCCCAAATAACGGAGGAACACTTTGTGTGCTACCAAACATCACAACGTAACTGGGTGATTATAAAGGTGCTCTACAGGTGTCTCCTATGGTGTTCGTGGAGTTGGCATAGATCAAGAATAGGATTTGTCACTCCGATTGTCGGAGAGGTATCTTTGGGCCCTCTCGGTAATGCACATCACTATAAGCCTTGCAAGCAATGTGGCTAATGAGTTAGTTGCGGGATGTTGCATTACAGAACGAGTAAAGAGACTTGCCGGTAACGAGATTGAACTAGGTATTGAGATACCGACGATCGAATCTCGGGCAAGTAACATACCGATGACAAAGGGAACAACGTATGTTGTTATGCGGTTTGACTGATAAAGATCTTCGTAGAATATGTAGGAACCAATATGAGCATCCAGGTTCCGCTATTGGTTATTGACCGGAGACATGTCTCGGTCTTGTCTACATAGTTCTCGAACCCTTAGGGTCCGCACGCTTAAAGTTCTGTGATGATCGGTATTATGAGTTTTTGTGTTTTGATGTACCGAAGGTAGTTTGGAGTCCCGGATATGATCACGAACATGACGAGGAGTCTCGAAATGGTCGAGACGTGAACATCGATATAATGGATGACTATGTTCGGATACCGGAAAGGTTTCGGACATTTACCAGAGTACCGGGGGGTTACTGGAACCCCCCGAGGAGTATATTGGGCCTAATACGCCTTAGTGGGAGAAGAGGAGGGGCGGCCAAGGGCAGCCGCACGCCCCCTCCCCCTCTAGTCCGAATTGGACAAGGAGGGGGGCCCCCTTTCCTTCTCTCTTCTCTCCCTTCCTTCTCCTCTCCTACTCCAACTAGGAAAAGAGGGAGTCCTTGGCGCGACCTCCTCCTTGGCCGGCCGCCTCCCCCCTAGCTCCTTTATATACAGGGGCAGGGGCACCCCATAGACACAACAATTGATCTGTTGATCTCTTAGCCGTGTGCGGTGCCCCCCTCCACCATAATCCACCTCGGTTATATCGTAGTGGTGCTTAGGCGAAGCCCTGCGACGGTAGCTTCATCAACATGGTCACCACACCGTCGTGCTTAAGAAACTCTTCCCCGAGATCTACTGGATCGTGAGTTCGCGAGACGTCACCGAGTTGAATGTGTGCTGAACGCGGAGGTGTCGTACGTTCGGTACTGAGGATCGGTCGATCGTGAATACGTACGACTACATCAATTGCGTTGTCATAACGCTTCCGCTTAATGGTCTACGAGGGTACGTGGACGACACTCTCCCCTCTCGTTGCTATACATCACCATGATCTTGCGTGTGCATAGGAAAATTTTGAAATTACTATGTTCCCCAACAGTTCCATGTGAAGAAGTGAGTTTAGAAGAGTTGTTCTAATGAAGGCTTAGCCTTGTGCAAGATAATTTATATGCTAGATTGATGTTTGAATGCCCAGATATGTTTCTATGTATTTCTATGGAACTAACACCGCAGGGAAAAGAATAAAAATATAAGTTTTGGAAGAAACAAACAAGAAGACGGCCTTTCCTACGACCGTAGCGGTCGCGTGGGCGGTCGCTTGACCTGCAGGAGGTTCAAGCGCAAAACAATTGAAGGACGGCATTTCAAACTAGTGCACACGCTTGTATTTGTGGTCGTCTTGATTCTTTAAAGAAACAACGAACGAGTCCAGAGCATTTGACGGTTCCAAACGGGCGCACACGCCTGTCCGAGCGGTCATTTAACATCTTCGACCAGAAGCACAAGAAGAACAGAACGAACAAAGCCATTTGAAACAGACGTCGACGCCTATTTCGGTGGTCGTTTCATATGCGCACACGCAAAGGTGAGTCTAACCAAGTTAAATACGGCGTTCCATGCAGACTCTTGCACCCGTATGAGCGGTCGTTATGCACACCGGCGGCTCTAATAAGCCCGAGGAAGGAGGTATTTCGCCCCCATCTCTCTTTTCTTCTTCTTCCTCGAAACCCTAGCAAAACTTCGCTCGATCTCTTTACTCGTTCGTTTTCTGTTTGAATCTTACCGTGTGATCGATCTACGGTATGTTTCTCCTCCGATCCCCAACTTATTTTTCGCAAATCCATGTTCTACACGCCTAGCATTGCCATGTCTAGGAGATGAATATTTTTTATTCAAACTTGAGTTTGGCATGGATTTGTTGATGTTTTTAGTGGAGTATGATGATGTGAGTACCATAGGATCATTATTGTTTCATTATGTTGGACTGAAAAATTGTTTTGTAGATGTTTACACTGAGGTCTTCTGGCATACGCGGTGATGCGAGTTCATCCGCCGCGCAACCGCAACAAGTTTTCACTCAGGGATCATCTTCACCGACTGTGGAGCAAGGAAGAAGTTCCAAAAGCTCACTACAAGGAAGATCAAAGCAACCAAAGGGGCTTGTGCGAGTACTCTCGCCAAGCTAGGTATTACTCATGATTTTATTTTGCTTTGTCATAATGCCGGGTTGCACCATTTTGTTTATCAAGGGTGTGAGACCTATGAACGATTGACGCTTGAGTTTCTTAGTACTCTCTTGCACAATGTTGGATTAGTGCCAAATGTATATGAGGAGGGGAGGATCACTTTCCATCTCCTTGACCAAGACTTAAATATCACTTTTGTTGAGTGGTGTAACTATTTTGGCTTCCCCAACAATGATGCTGAAATTAGATATGTTTATGATTTCACTGACCCGCACCCGAGGCAATCCTTTTTAGGATGAGTCGTCGTGGCTCCAAGAAAAGAGCCAGTTGCATTGAATGTCCTGATATACGTTATTTCTACTATATTATCACTAACTCCTTGCAGACACGAGGAGAAGTTTCTAAGGTTTGACGCCCCCGATTCAATCGTACACTAATCATACACGCAAATGTGTACGATCAAGATCAGGGACTCACGGGAAGATATCAAAACACAACTCTAAAAATAAAGCAACTCATACAAGCATCATATTACAAGCCAAGGGCCTTGAGGGCTCGAATACAAGAGCTCGATCATAGACGAGTCAGCAGAAGCAACAATATCTGAGTACAGACATAAGTTAAACAAGTTGCCATAAGATGGCTAGTACAAACTGGGATACAAATCGAAAGAGGCGCCGACCTCCTGCCTGGGATACTCCTAAACTACTCCTGGCCGTCATCGGCGGCCTACACGTAGTAGTAGGCACCTCCAGTGAAGTAGGAGTCATCATCGACGGTGGCGTCTGGCTCCTGGGCTCCAACATCTGGTCGCAACAACCAGATATAGGAAGGGGGAAAAGGGGGGAGCAAAGCAACCATGAGTACTCATCCAAAGTACTCACAAGCAAGGAACTACACTACATATGCATTGGTATCAATGAAAGGGGTATTATATGTGGACTGAACTACATAATGCCAGAATAAGACGGGGATAGCTAGTCCTATCGAAGACTACGCTTCTGGCAGCCTCCATCTTGAAGCAGAAGAAGAGAGTAGATGATAAGTTACCAAGTATCATCGCATAGCATATTCCTACCCGGTGATCCTCCCCTCGTCGCCCTGTGAGAGAGCGATTGCCGGGTTGTATCTGGCACTTGGAAGGGTGTATTTTATTAAGTATCTGGTTCTAGTTGTCATAAGGTCAAGGCACAACTCCGGGTCATCCTTTTACCGAGGGACACGGCTATTTGAATAGATCAAATTCCCTGCAGGGGTGCACCACATTTCCCAACACGCTCGATCCCCTTTGGCCGGACACACTTTCCTGGGTCATGCCCGGCCTCGGAAGATCAACACGTCCCAGCCCTACCTAGGCACAAAAGAGAGGTCAGCACGTCGGTCTAAATCCTATGGCGCAGGGGTCTGGGCCCATCGCCCATTGCACACCTGCACATTGCGAATGCGGCCGAAAACAGACCTAGCCTCCCTAATACAAGAGCAGGCGTTCCAGCCCAATCCGGCGCGCGCCACTCAGTCACTGACGTCAAGAAAGCTTTGACTGATACCACGACGTCAAGTGCCCATAACTATTCCCGCGTAATTGGTTAGTGTGTCTAGGCCAGTGACCAGACTCAGATCAAATACCCAGATCTCGTTAAGCATGTTAATTAAATTAACCGCGGACGCCGACCAGGGCCAGGCCTACCTCCCTCCTAGGTGGTGATGAGGACATCAATACCATTGTTATACCCACAGCCCCTGCTGCTATACATACTGGACCAATTACTAGAGCTCGCGCAAGCCAATTGAATTATTAGGTACTTTCGTTTCTTGGTAACGATTCTAATGTTCATGAGAATATGATGTTGCCTAAATTGGATACATTTGTTTTGCTTACAAATGAAGAGCCTAGCTTGGACAAGAAAGATGAACCTTGGAGCAAGTTCAAGCATGGAGATGATGGCATGCGCAAGGGGATCAAGAACGGAGTTACAAGTGATGATTTCAGGACTTTGAAGCCACCATAAGGAGTGCATGAAGCCTTGGACGAAATATACAAGATGCCACTTCATAAACTTTGTCCAGAGACTATTTTAGGTGTTGCGTCACCTTCTTATTGGGCCAGGCCCATGTATTTTCGAAATACTTAAGTATAGGCTGTTTTTAGAGTCTGTATGTGTGGGGAAACAGGAGTTAGGGTTGGTTTCGGACCCCTCCTCCAAGGGCCACGTAATTCCCCCCTCTTCCTCCATATATACAGCCCTTAGGGCATTGTTTAGACTTTGGGTTTTGTTTAGATTAAAAGTTCGGCATAGCTGCAACTTCGCGTACTTCGTTTGTGTTCAACGACCAGACCAAGGCGTCACAGAACCCCACCTTGATCAATAAAGTTTTCATCTTATATTCACAATATCCAGATTGCAATCTCAGTCTCTTGCTTGTTCTTCGTTTGCTCGAAGGAAACAGACCCTCGTGGTCAGGTTGATCGTGCTCCAGCGTGGTCAATAACCCCTCGGAAGTTGGTTTAGCGATTGATAAGGCGCGATGTCTCGCACATTCGTAGTCGGATCGTCAAGGTCGACTCCATCAGAAAAAGATAGCCACCATCTCATCGAAACATCGGGACACCTTCGCCTCTATCAAGTGGTATCAGATTTTCGGGTTGCTCGGTGAGATTTTACAGTTTTTCCTAGTTTAGATCGAGTCTGTTCTTCATACCTACAGTCCACGTAAAAGCCAAAAAAAATTAGGGTTAGTTAATCATATCCGAACCAGTCTGAGCCTTTGCATAGTCTTTTCAGTAGTTTGCTTTGTTGAATTTGCGTTGCATCGTCGTGTCTAGTTGCTGTTCTTAGAGTCTAGTCTTTTAGAGTTTCGAGTTCTGGTCATAAGTTACCACGTCGCCGCCACACCATCATCATCGCCCCTGCAATCTACCACCACCGCTTATCCGCCACCGATCCGTCTCCATATACCATCACCAATCTGTATCCATATACCACCTCCAATCCGTATCCATATACCACCACCAATCCATATCCATATACCACCACCAATCTGTATCCATATACAACCACCGCTGCCATATCCTACCACCATATATCCACCACCAATCCGAGTTCCTTTCATATTAGGTTTGTTTTCGAGATCCATCTAATTTCCGTTTCGTGTTTCCTTGCCTGAGTAGGTCTCGGGAAAAAAAGTCTGGAGACCCCCGGCAGTTTTTAGGCCAAACTTTTCGCAGGCAAATTTTTTTCCCTATCTTATTTTTAGGCTTTTCTGAGTCTTTTGAGCCACGTGCCATCATAGTGATTTTTTGTCGCACTTTTTCATCGCCGCTGCCCTGATTTCCGAAAAAACAGTCAAAAAAATTTCGTGCCCATCCTATCAGTTTGACGAGGGAAGAGTTTTGAGACACTCGCCATTATAGTGATTTTCCGCAAAAAAAAGGAGCACCTAAAAAAGGAGCGCCAAAAAAAAGGAGGAGCGCAAAAAAACCAAAGCGAAAAAACAGTTCCAGAGTGTGCTTTTCCCTTGTTTACGAGCAGCGCCGTGATTTTGTTAGTGTTCTAGGCTCGCGTCTCTAGCACGGTCTAGCCTAGGACCAGCACAGTACTGTCGTTGAGCGTTTCTTCAACTTTGCATCTCTGAATTGATTATTGTTGACCCTTTTTGCTACCATATTATAAGCCTTCCCAGCTCCACATACATCTACGTCATGCGTTTGACTCTCCCTGGTAATCGCTCTATCCAAGCTCTAAGAGTTTTGACTACAACGATTGCCGATCACCACCTGCTACTGGGTAAGAACTGGTAAGAATTTGAGATTCGCTTGCTGGATTTGTGATACACCACCACCACTTCCTAGTAGTCTGTAGGATCATATTCTTGTGTGTTTCTATTGCTTCTAACCATGGCAGGATCACAAGCCGATGAGACAGATTGGGAGAACATGACGAACAAAGAGCTACATGATAAATTTCAGCAAATGATGAGTGGACAGGTGCAAGATGTGCTAAACAGATTTGAAGAGGCCATGGAGAATATAGATGGCATGGATAAGACGTTCGAAACAAAGCTCGATAACAAGTTTAATGAATTGCTCGCGCGTCTTCCACCACCACCACCGGCTGCACCTAACGCACCTCTACAACAACAACAACCACAATAACAACAACAACATCGCCTTCCAAATCAAGTGGGACGGGCACTTCGCATTCCCCTTGAGCCTGGTCAAAATTCTGGTGCCGCTGTTGATGCTTCTGTAGCTCCTGCTGCTACTGCAGAGGTGGAGGACCATTACGTGGATGAGGTTGATCAAAATCAGAACTACGTGCAACCACCAGCACCACCGCCACCAGGTCGTCCTCATGCATATCATCGCAATGGTAGGGTTGCACAACCACCTCAGGTACGTGATCATGACCATCTCCCTAAACTGAAATTGAACATTCCACCATTTGAGGGCAGATATGTTCCTGATATATATATATCTTACTTGGGAGTTAGAAACTGAACAACGATTTACATGTTTACAATATCCTAAGGAGAGACGTGTTCCTGCTGCTATTTGTGCTTTCACTAGCTTTGCATGTATTTGGTGGTCTGAACATTGTAGATTATATCCTATTCCAGCTACTTGGGCTGCTTTGAAAACTGCTATGCGTACTCGTTGGGTTCCACCATATTATCAACGTGAATTACTTCAAAAATTGCAGCGTTTAAGACAAGGAAAAAATTATGTAGAAGAATATTATCAGGAATTACAAACTGGCATGATTAGATGTGGTATTGTTGAGGAGAATGAAGCTATGCTTGCACGTTTTATGGGTGGATTAAATAGAGAGATTCAGACCATTCTAGAGTATAAGGAGTATACTAATATCACTCGTTTATTCCATCTTGCTTGTAAAGCTGAACGTGAAGTGCAGGATCAACAGGCATTGGCGTGAACTAACTTTTCTACAGGTCGATCTTCATCATGGACACCACGTGCATCCTCTATTTCCACTGCACCAGCACCTCCATCAGGTGCCACCTCCAGCCGTGATACAAGAAAGCAAGCACAACCACCACTATCTGCCAAGAGCACACCTGCTGGTCCTGCACAGAGTTCTTCTTCTTCCATGGCATCAACGGCGCACACAAGTGATATTATTTGTCATCGTTGTAAGAGAAGAGGACATTTTGCGAGAGAATGCAAATCTCAGCGTGTGATGATTATTACTGAGGATGGTGGGTATGAGTCCGCTAGTGACTATGATGAGGAGACTTTGGCTCTTATTACACATGAAGAACACGGTGGAGATGATTCTGATTATGAGACGCAATACATGTCTCCTAAAGATGTTGTCAGGTATGAATGTTTAGTTGCTCAACGTGTTTTGAGTGTGCAGGTTACACAAGCTGAGCAAAATCAGAGGCATAATTTGTTCTATACAAAGGGAGTTGTGAAGGAACGTTCTGTTCGCGTCATCATAGATGGAGGGAGCTGCAACAACTTGGCTAGCATGGAGATGGTGGAGAAGCTCTCTCTCACCACACGACCACATCCACATCCTTACTACATCCAATGGTTCAACAACAGCGGCAAGGTTAAGGTAACACGTACTGTTCGTGTGCATTTTAGTATCTCGACATATGCTGATTATGTTGACTGTGATGTGGTACCCATGCAAGCATGTTCCTTATTACTTGGTAGACCATGGCAATTTGATAAAAATTCTGTACACCATGGTCGAAATAATCAGTATACTCTTGTTCATAAGGATAGCCATATTACTTTGCTTCCTATGACTCCCGATTCCATTTTGAAAGATGATATTAATAGAGCTACTAAAGCAAAACAGGAGAAAAATAAGAGTGAAAATCAGATTGTGGCAAACGAAATTGAGCAACAAATGAAGCCTAGCAATAAACCATCTAGTGTTGCTTCTGAAATTAAATTGAAAAGTGCATGTTTACTTGCCACCAAATCTGATATTGAAGATCTAGATTTTAGCAAATCTTTTTGCTTTGCTTTTGTGTGCAAAGAGGCATTATTTTCATTCGAGGACGTGCCTTCCTCTTTGCCTCCTGCTATCACTAACATTTTGCAGGAGTTTGCTGACGTCTTTCCACAAGATGTGCCACCGGGATTACCACCTATTCGAGGGATTGAGCATCAAATTGACTTAATTCCCGGTGCATCATTACCCAACCGTGCACCATACCATACCAATCCAGAGGAGACGAAGGGGATTATGCGTCAAGTACAAGAACTGCTCGACAAAGGTTATATACGTGAATCCCTTAGTCCTTGTGTTGTTCATATCATTTTAGTGCCGAAAAAGGATGGTATGTCACGTATGTGCGTTGATTGTAGAGGCATTAATAATATTACTATTCATTATCGTCATCCTATTCCTAGGCTAGATGATATGCTTGATGAATTGAGTGGCTCTACAATATTCTCCAAAGTTGATTTGCGTAGTGGATACCATCAAATTCGTATGAAATTGGGAGATGAATGGAAAACAGCATTTAAAACTAAGTTTGGATTATATGAGTGGTTAGTCATGCCTTTTGGGTTAACTAATGCACCTAGTACTTTCATGAGGTTAATGAACAAAGTTTTACGTGCTTTCATTGGACGATTTGTGGTAGTTTACTTTGATGACATATTGGTTTATAGCAAATCTTTGGAGGATCATTTGGAACATTTACGTGCTGTTTTTATTGCTCTACGTGATGCACGTTTGTTTGGTAACCTTGGAAAGTGCACCTTCTACACCGACCGAGTATCTTTTCTTGGCTATGTTGTTACTCCACAGGGAATTGAAGTTGATAAAGCCAAGATTGAAGCTATTGAGAGTTGGCCGCAGCCCAAAACGGTCACACAAGTGAGGAGTTTCCTTGGCCTCGCTGGTTTCTATAGGCGTTTTGTGAGAGATTTCAGCACCATTGTTGCACCTCTCAACAAGCTTACAAAGAAGGATGTGCCTTTTGTTTGGGGTACCGCACAGGAAGAAGCCTTCACGGTATTGAAAGATAAGTTGACACATGCTCCTTTACTCCAACTTCCTGATTTTAATAAGACATTTGAGCTTGAATGTGATGCTAGTGGAATTGGATTAGGAGGTGTGTTATTACAAGATGGCAAACCTGTTGCATACTTTTCTGAAAAATTGAGTGGGCCTAGTCTGAACTATTCTACTTATGATAAAGAATTATATGCTCTTCTTCGGACCTTAGAAACATGGCAACATTATTTATGGCCCAAGGAATTTGTTATACATTCTGATCATGAATCATTGAAACACATTAAAAGTCAAGCAAAACTGAATCGTAGACATGCTAAATGGGTTGAATTCATTGAGACTTTCCCTTATGTCATTAAACACAAGAAGGGTAAAGAAAATGTTATTGATGATGCTTTGTCTCATCGTTATACTATGATTTCACAACTTGACTTTAAAATATTTGGTTTGGAGACCATCAAAGATCAATATGTGCATGATGCTGAATTTAAAGATGTATTAAAGGATTGTAAGGAAGGGAGAACTTGGAACAAGTTCATTCTTAATGATGGATTTGTGTTTCGTGCTAACAAGCTATGCATTCCAGCTAGCTCCGTTCGTCTTTTGTTGCAGGAGGCACATGGAGGAGGACTAATGGGACACTTTGGCGTCAAGAAGATGGAGGATATACTTGCTACACATTTCTTTTGGCCAAAGATGAGACGGGATGTTGAGCGTTTTGTTGCTCGCTGCACTACATGTCAAAAAGCTAAGTCACGACTCAATCCTTATGGGTTATATATGCCTTTTCCTGTACCTAGTGTTCCTTGGGAGGATATATCTATGGATTTTGTTTTAGGTTTACCTCGAACAAAGAAGGGGAGGGATAGCATATTTGTTGTCGTGGATAGGTTCTCGAAAATGGCACACTTTATACCATGTCATAAAAGCGATGATGTTGTTAATGTTGCTGATTTGTTCTTTCGTGAAATTATTCGCTTGCATGGTGTGCCAAATACTATTGTTTCAAATCGTGATACTAAATTTCTTAGCCACTTTTAGAGATGTTTATGGGCTAAGTTGGGGACTAAACTGCTTTTTAGTACTACTTGTCACCCCCAAACTGATGGACAAACTGAAGTAGTTAATAGAACATTGTCTACTATGCTTAGGGCTGTTTTGAAGAATAATAAGAAAATGTGGGAAGAATGCTTGCCTCATATTGAATTTGCTTATAATTGTTCATTGCATTCTACTACTAAGATGTGCCCTTTTGAAATTGTGTATGGTTTCCTACCTCGTGCACCTATTGATTTGTTGCCTCTTCCATCTTCGGAGAAGGTTAATTTTGATGCTAAAGAACGTGCTGAGTTGATTTTTAAAAATGCATGAGTTAACTAAGGAAAACATTGAGCGTATGAATGCTAAATATAAACTTGCTGGAGATAAGGGTAGAAAACATGTTATGTTTGCACCTGGAGATCTTGTTTGGTTACATTTGCGTAGGGATAGATTTCCTAATTTGCACAAATCAAAGCTAATGCAACGTGTTGATGGTCCTTTTAAGGTGTTAGAGAAAATAAATGATAATGCATATAAACTTGAGTTGCCTGCGGATTTTGGGGTTAGTCCCACTTTTAACATTGCAGATTTGAAGCCTTATTTGGGTGAGGAAGATGAGCTTCCGTCGAGGACGACTTCATTTCAAGAAAGGGAGGATCATGAGGACATCAATACCATTGTTACACCCACAGCCCCTGCTACTATATATACTGGACCAATTACTAGAGCTCGCGCACGCCAATTGAATTATCGGATACTTTCGTTTCTTGGTAATGATTCTAATGTTCATGAGAATATGATGCTGCCTAAATTGGATACATTTGTTTTGCTTACAAATGAAGGGCCTAGCTTGGACAAGAAAGATGAACCTTGGAGCAAGTTCAAGCATGGAGATGATGGCATGCGCAAGGGGATCAAGAATAGAGTTACAAGTGATGATTTCAGGACTTTGAAGCCACCATAAGGAGTGCATGAAGCCTTGGACGAAATATACAAGATGCCACTTCATAAACTTCGTCCAGAGACTATTTTAGGTGTTGCGTCACCTTATTATTGGGCCAGGCCCATGTGTTTTTGAAATACTTAAGTATAGGCTGTTTTTAGAGTCCGTATGTGTGGGGAAACAGGAGTTAGGGTTGGTTTCGGACACCTCCTCCAAGGGCCATGAAATTCCCCCCTCTTCCTCCATATATATAGCCCTTAGGGCATCGTTTAGACTTTGGGTTTTGTTTAGATTAAAAGTTCGGCATAGCTGCAACTTCGCGTACTTCGTTTGTGTTCAACGACCAGACCAAGGCGTCACAGAACCCCACCTTGATCGATAAAGTTTTCATCTTATATTCGCAATATCCAGATTGCAATCTCAGTTTCTTGCTTGTTCTTCGTTTGCTCGTAGGAAACAGACCCTCGTGGTCAGGTTGATCGTGCTCCGGCGTGGTCAATAACCCCTCGGAAGTTGGTTTAGCGATTGCTAAGGTGCGACGTCTCGCACGTTCGTAGTTGGATCGTCAAGGTCGACTCCATCAGAAAACGATAGCCACCATCTCATCGAAACATCGGGACACCTTCGGCTCTATCAGGTGGTCTCAACCTACCCTGTCGCTCCGCCACAAAGGTTCACTCAGAGGGCCGTCAGGACAAACGTCCTTTCGGTCCCAATCCGTGAATCACTTGCGGGTACTCTACGAGCCGACCCGACTTTAGTCACCACATATATCATGTATTATGTATAAGTATATACCCGTGATCACCTTCCGAGTGATCACGGCCCGATAGTATAGCATGGCAAACAAACAGGAATGTAGGGCCACTGATGGAATACTAGCATCCTATACTGAATATTTAGGATTGTAGGTAAAGGTAACAACAGTAGTAGCAAGGACAGGCTATGCATTAGAATGGGATTAACGGAAAGCAGTAACATGCTACACTACTCTAATGCAAGCAGTAGAGAGAAGAATAGGAGATATCTAGTGATCAAGGGCGGGCTTGCCTGGTTGCTCTGGCAAGTAGGGGTCGTCAACAACGTAGTCGATCGGGGCACCAGGAGCGGCATCAGTCTCGTAGTCTACCTGAGAGAAGACGGGGAGGAAACAATGCAAACAGATGCAAACAGATGCATATCGATGCATGACATGACAAGTAATGGTGCCAGGTGTGACCTATCGCAGTAGGAGGCGATAGCGGCGAAGGGGGAAAACAACCGCCAAAGTATCCCTGGTGTTTTGCGTTTTCGGACAGATGAACCGGAGGGGGAAGGTTGCGTGTTCGCTATGCTAGGGATGTGTGGTGGACGAACGGGCTGCGTATCCGGATTCGTCTCGTCGTTCCGAGCAACTTTCATGTACAAAGTTTTCCCATTCGAGCTACGGTTTATTTTATATTAATTTTAAAAGTATTTTATTTTTTTCTAGAATTAACAAGATTAATTTAATTAGAAAATATAATTATGACGCCAACATGATTTCAGCATGACGTCAGCAGTCAATGTTGACCGTTGACCTAGTCAACCTGACACGTGGGTCCCACCTGTCAAGGACTGTTTAGCTAATTAACATTAGTTAACTGTTTATTAGGCTAATTAAACACAATTAATTAAGTTAATTAATTTAGTTAGTTTAAATAGAATTAATTAAGTTAATTAATTAATTAATTAATATTTAATTTTATTTATTTATTTCATTTATTTATTTTTAAAAGCATTCTGGGTAGTGGGGCCCATTTGTCATAGGCCCCAAGGGCCTAACGGGTGCGAGCGACGGGTTTCGGGTGCGGTCCGAGCGGGCGCACGCCCAGGGACGCCGTGGCGGACGAGGCCGGCGAGGCCGGGCGGTCGCTGGAGGGGGGCGCCGGTGGGAGGGCAGCTCGGCGCCACTAGCGGCGCGCAAGCCAACAGAAGCTGCCCCAACAGCGGCGCGACAGTGCAGGTGCAGCCGCAGGCAGCAGAAGGGGCGGGGGTGGCTAGGGGCGCGCGAGCGGGTGCGGTGGAGCGGCCGCGGGAGGAGGAGAGGGCGGCCGGCGGGCGAGGCCATGCGCTGAGGCGGGGAGCGAGGCGGCGCTAGCGAGCACAGCAGAGGAGGCGGGCGGACGCGGGGTGGCGCGGCAGTAGCGGGAGGCGGCGATTGGCGTGAGCGCATGCGCGAGGTGGCGGGTGGCGTGAGCGCGTGCGCGAGGCAGCGGCGAGCGGCACGGGGCGTAGCTACAGTAGGGGAAGTGGATGGCAGGGCGGAGCGGGGCCGCGCGGGCGGGGCGCCGCAAGCGCGAGCGCGCGGCAGAGGAGAAGAGGGAGGGAGGTGTGGTCCTCGCGGTGGGTTTGTAGGGTTTGGGGCAACGGTACGAGGAGGCAGTCCGGTGAGGAGGGGCTCCGGCGAGGTCTAGGCAGCGTCGGGCGGCAGGCGGCGTGGTTCATTCCCCCGATCCAATCGAGGGGGCAGAGGAGGGGAGAGGTGGATCAAGGGAGTGGGTGGGGGAGTGGGGCGACCGGTTAGGGTTTCGGGTGTGGGGAGGGCCTTATAGGCCAGGGCAATTGGGCCGGCTTTGGCCAGCTGGGCCATTCGGCCCAGTGGAGGGGGGCTTTTCATTTTTTTTGTTTTCTATTTTGTATTTTCCTTTTTCTATTTTATTTATTTTAGAGCATTTTAGTATTTTATAAACAAGTGTTTTCTTTACAATAATTACCTATGTAATATTTGGCACTAATCGGACATTTTTGTTTTAACGCTTGAAAACTTTTATCGTTTGCCATATTTTGAATTTGATTTTTGAACCGGTTTTGAACTAACGCGATATTAGAAACGGTAACGGAGGTGACGTGGCATCATTAGCAGAGTTTCACTGTAGTTTAATTATCCAGGCGTTACATAAGGTGAATGATGAGAACATGCTAGTTCTCAGGAAAGCAGCAAACCTGGACGTCGGTTATTCACCCAACTTAGGGGAATACCTTTTCTACACCTCGCGCATCAAGCAAATCATGCACAAGGAGATATCATGTGTGGAGGAGTGATCACCATGTTTGCCAACTCCCTTAGCCTTGACTACAGTCATCTCCGCCCCATTGTTGGTAACACCCTTGTTAACATATGTGTTCTTACTAGCACTGGTATGGTAGTAGTTCGTAATGGCCGCCATTTTATCAGTTTCCTGGAGTGGCATACTTTTTACCCACACCTATGCCTAACTGTTTCTCCATCGAGAATGGATAATTGCATTATGTTGCACAGGAAGGAGATGCAACTTTTGATCAAGAAGGGCCAGAACCTGAACAAGTAACTCGCCACTGACGGAGAGGAAGAGCAGCCCCAGCAAGACTACACCACCTACACGGACCTCAACAACCTTCGGGGCTCTATTGATTATATGAGCAACCACGCGTCATCCCTGAGGAGCATGTCCGCCTACATGAACATGAACTTCTCCAATTGGAGCCAAGAGTGGGCTCCTGACCAACCGCCGCAATGATGTCGTCATTTTGGGCTTGCAAGAGCCTAATGAAAGGATCGAGAAGAGGTGTCTAGAGGGGGGTGATTAGACACTAAGTGCCAAAAGTTGCAGTTTTTAATATTCTTCAGTTTAAGTGGAGTTTAAGAACAAGTTTAACAAACACAATACATGTCAAGCAAGCATGCAATGAGTATATGAGCAGTGGGAAGTAAAGCATGCAACTTGCAAGAATGTAAAGAGAAGGGTTTGGAGTATTCAAACGCAATTGGAGACACGGAGGTTTTTGTCGTGGTTCCGATAGGTGGTGCTATCGTACATCCACGTTGATGCAGACTTCAACCCACGGAGGGTAACGGTTGCGCGAGTCCACGGAGGGCTCCACCCACGAAGGGTCCACGAAGAAGCAACCTTGTCTATTCCATCACGGCCGTCGCCCACGAAGGACTTGCCTCACTAGCGGTAGATCTTCATGAAGTAGGCGATCTCCTTGCCCTTACAAACTCCTTGGTTCAACTCCACAATCTTGTCAGAGGCTCCCAAGTGACACCTAGCCAATCTAGGAGACACCACTCTCCAAGAAGTAACAAATGGTGTGTTGATGATGAACTCCTTGCTCTTGTGCTTCAAATGATAGTCTCCCCAACACTCAACTCTCTCTCACAGGATTTGGATTTGGTGGAAAGAAGATTTGAGTGGAAAGCAACTTGGGGAAGGCTAAAGATCAAGATTCATATGGTTGGAATGGAATATCTTGACCTCAACACAAGTGTAGGTGGTTCTCTCTCTTAGAAAGTGTGTATTGGAAGTGTAGGTATGTTCTGATGGCTCTCTCCACGAATGAAGAGTGGGTGGAGGGGTATATATAGCCTCCACACAAAATCTAACCATTACACTCAATTTACCAATCTCGATGAGACCGAAGGAAAAACTCGGTCAGACCGATTTAGTAAACCTAGTGACCGTTAGGGTTTTCGGTGGGACCGACTAGTTCAACTCGGTGGAACCGATGTGCTAGGGTTAGGGTAAAACCAACTCGGTTTGACCGATTACTCAAACTCGGTGGGACCGATTTGGGTAATAAGTGAAACAGAGAGTTGGCCAAGTAAACTCGGTGGGGCCGATTGCATATCTCGGTGGGACCGAAAATATTGCAGCAGGTAACAAAGAGTTTGCAAGCCCATCTCGGTGAGACCGAGATCCCATCGGTGAGACCGAACTGACTAGGGTTTCTGGCAGTGGCTATGTTAACTGAACTCGGTGGCTCCAGATAGAAAGAATCGGTGGGGCCGAGTTTGACTTTTGGTTTAGGTCATATGTGGATGTGGGAAGGTAGTTGAGGGTTTTGGAGCATATCACTAAGCACTTTGAGCAAGCAAGCCATTAAGCAACACCTCATCCCGTCTTGATAGTATTGGCTTTTCCTATAGACTCAATGTGATCTTGGATCACTAAAATAGAAAATGTAGAGTCTTGATCTTGAAGCTTGAGCCAATCCTTTGTCCTTAGCATCTTGAAGGGGTTCCACATCCTCTAGTCCATGCCACTCCATTGTTGAACTTATCTGAAACATACTAGGTAAAAGTGTTAGTCCAACAAGAGATATGTTGATATTAATTACCAAAACCACCCAGGGAGCACTTGTGCTTTCAATCTCCCCCTTTTTGGTAATTGATGACAACATACATCAAAGCTTTAGATAAAGATATAGAGAATAGCAAGTAAAGCTTTGGAAAGACATGTAACATGCATAGGATCCCCCTACATGTATGCAATCATGTGAATATTGAATATAGGAGCATGTGAATGCATAAACATGACAGAGTAAGCGATGTGTTACATGTATCTTGGCTATATGCATCAGAGCAAATGATGTGAATGTGAGAAATGTACCTTCATGCTCATGAGTCCTTCTTGCAAACAGTATGTACATCAGCAAGAACTTCTCATTCACATGACTGTGATGCATATACTTACCTTGTGGTCTTGAGTTGGCTTAGGATGGGATGAACCTGCGCAAACAAGGTTAAATAACACAGATACACCTGCTGAGCAGAGCAAACAAGAGAAACCACAAGAGAACCAAGATTGGGATGACATGTAGAGTGAGTACTAAGTACTACATTGAATATAGACATGCCCCCAAAGGTAAAGATATGCAATAAAATCAGAGATTTCCTTCCCTTAGATGTCTTGCTCCCCCTGAATCTGCATGGGATATTGGGAGAAGATAGGGAACAGAAAATCAGAGCAACAAAAAAGAAACAACAGAGCTTGAGCTAAAGCAAGCAACCAAACATGTCTTTCCCCTCTTAAAGACATGTGACATCTCTCCTCTTGAACACCAAGCATCTGGGGTCTTTGATGATATTACTTTCTCCTAGTTGAGAAACTCTCTCCCCCTGAGTATTCTCTCTTTCTCCCCCTATAGGAAGGATTAAGCTTTGATGTGATCTCTCTCTCCCCCTTTGACATCAATTTCCGAGAAGGGCTCTTCTGGACATGTGATACAAATGGGTTGGTCCTTGAGTCACAGAGCAAAGCAGCATGTCTAATATGATGCAGGCAGAGGACAAGAATCATTGAGTGGAGCTGGAGCAAACAAAAATCAGGAATAAGTGGCAAGTTGGTTTTCCTGTGATGAAATCGGTGACTCCGAGTTGTGGGCTTCGGTTGCACCGAAGGATTTCGGTTGGGCCGAAGAGAACAAACCGTTGTGACCGAGTTTATCAGAGTGAAACCACTTGTCACCTCGGCTCACTAGACAAGTAAGATCTCACAAGGATATGCAAGGAATTTACTGAAAGATTTGCAATGAATTGGATGCAGAAAATGCAGAACAAAAAGGAAAGAAAAGAAACTAAAAGTTCTAGATGAAGTTTTTTTGAAAGGGGAAACAAATATGCAAATGCAAAAGCATGGAGAAACACTAGAGAACTTCATCTAGAAATGGTCGGTGACAAAGTCACCTATGTTAGAGTATATTGACTTAGGAGTCAAGTGAGAGCACTTGATCATAGATCATACTCATCGTTTAAGCTCAAAATGGGGTTACCATTTTTCGTTTAAGCCTTTTGATGTATTCACATCTTGTCGAGTTTCTTTGACTCATGACTTGGAGTAAAGCCTCTCTAAGATGGAATAACATACCTTGGGTGGTGGTGTTGATCTTGTTCATGTAGTTGAACTTGTGTGGGTTGCTCAAGGTTGATGTAGTTCATCAAGGGTTGGGAGCACCACTTGGAGTTTGAGTTCATCTACCTACATGGGTTAGCTTTGCAAGGAAGAGCACTTGTGTATCCAAAATGACAATCATGAGACTCAACATGGAATTTGCTAAAGGATATGTTTGAATGGTTTCGTGCTTCCTTGTCTTCAACCACCATTGTGTAGAGACTTGGTGATGTAGAGATTGCTCAAGATGTGAGTGAGTCGCAATCTCATAGATTTAGGTTCAACCAAGTACCTAGACGGGTTAGATAACATGCAAGGTACAAATATATCCAAGACATATGAATAGCATCATAAGAGAAATATCGAGGATTAGTCATAGGCTCATGCCTCGCATGTATCAAATGGAGTTCCTACTCCAAGTTTGAAGAATCAATGATGTTCAATTCACCTCTCAACCTACAAAACACTTTCTAATCAAGTGGTTTAGTGAATATATCCGCCAATTGCTTATCGGTGCGAACATGCTTAAGGTTAATGTCCCCTTTTTCAACATGATATCGAATGAAATGATGACGAACTTCAATATGCTTAGTTCGAGAATGTTGCACGGGATTGTGAGCAATCTTAATAGAACTTTCATTGTCACATAGAAATGGAACATGTTTCACATATATCCCATAATCTTTAAGAGTTTGGGTCATCCAAAGTAATTGAGCACAACATGAACCAGCGGCAATGTATTCCGCTTCGGCGGTGGATAAGGATACCGAGTTTTGTTTCTTGGAATACCAAGACACAAGAGATCTACCAAGGAATTGACAAGTACCCGAAGTGGATTTTCTATCAACCTTGTCTCCGGCATAGTACGAATCGGAGTAGACAACAAGATCAAAAGAGGACCTCTTAGGATACCAAATGCCAAAATTTGGTGTATGGATTAGGTATCTCACTATCCTTTTCACAGCCTTAAGATGACATTCTTTAGGAGCAGCTTGATATCGTGCACACATGCACACACTTAGCATAATATCGGGATGAGAGGCACATAGATATAACAATGAACCAATCATAGAGCGATAAACCTTTTGATCAACCGGTTCACCATCTTTGGTTAAATCAAGATGTCCACTAGTAGGCATGGGTGTAGTCATACCTTTGCATTCTTGCATATTGAACTTCTTGAATAAGTCATTGGTGTACTTCGTTTGAGAGACAAAGGTACCTTCCTTAGTTTGCTTGATTTGCAGACCGAGAAAGAATTTGAGTTCACTCATCATAGACATCTCAAACTTCTCCAACATTAGCTTTCCAAACTTCTCACTAAAATGAGGGTTAGTTGAACCAAATATGATATCATCAACATAAATTTGGCACACAAATAGTTCTCCATTAACCCTTTTAGTAAAAAGAGTAGAATCAACTTTACCAATTTCAAAGCCTTTTTCAATAAGGAACTTGGTCAAGCATTTATACCATGCTCTAGGAGCTTGTTTAAGACCATAAAGGGCTTTGTGAAGTTTGTAAACATGATTAGGTTTCTTAGGATTGACGAAGCCGGGAGTTTGCTTAACATAAACTTCCTCTTTGATTTTGCCATTTAGAAAAGCATTTTTAATGTCCATTTGGTACAAGGTGATATCATGGTGATTAGCATAAGCAAGTAAGATGCAAATGGACTCAAGTCTAGCAACGGGAGCATATGTCTCACCATAGTCCATACCTTCAACTTTTGTGTACCCTTGGGCGACGAGACGTGCTTTATTACGAACCACTTGTCCATCTTCATCTTGCTTGTTGCGAAACACCCATTTGGTACCAATGATGTTGTGGTTGTTGTCGGGCTTCTCGACCAAAGTCCACACTTGATTTCTCTCAAAGTTGTGTAGCTCTTCATGCATAGCGTTTATCCAATCTGGATCCTCCAATGCTTCTTCAACCTTCATAGGTTCAATGCTAGAGATGAATGAGTAATGTTCACAAAAGTTAGCTAAACGAGTTTTAGAGCGAGTGATTCTCCCGGTTTGGATATCATTGTAGATTTGCTCGACGGGATGATCCTTAGCAATTCTTGCTCGAACTCATGAAAGATTTTGCTTGGGTCGGGGTGGAACATCCTCTTCATCTTGTGCTTCTTGTTGGCCTTCTTCATTGTTGACGTTGTCATTCTCTTGTCGTGATGGAGAAGGAGGTTCTTGATGTTCATCTTGGTGCACTTCCTCGTTTTCTTCATCTTGGCATGTCCCACTTGTGGATGCTTCTGTATCAACTCTTGGTTCGCCTTGTCGTGAGGTAGAAGCTTCCACTTGGACGGACGAGGTACTCTCCTTCACTTCCGTTGGACGAATCTTGCCAATGGACAAGTCTTGAATTGCTTCCGAAGGGTCTTTGTCTCCTACATCAATTGGCAATTGCTCTACTTGCGAGCCGTTAGATTCATCAAACTTCACATCTACCGTCTCTTCAACCTTTCAGGTGAAATTGTTGTAGACACGGTAAGTGTGAGAGTTTGAGCCATAACCAAGTAGGAAACCTTCATGAGATTTAGGAGCAAATTTAGAACGACGATGCTTATCAAGAATGTAGCACTTTTGTAACGCCCTCGATGCGGCTATAGCTCCCACGTGTCGAGGCACGACTTAGAGACATAACCGCATTGAAAGCAATGTCGTAAGTTAGGCAATCATCACAACATCCCATGTGATGTATAATAAAAGGGGGAGATACATAGTTGGCTTACACTCGCCACATCACATCAAAGTACGTAAATAACATCCATCATTCAAACACTCATGGCCCAACTACGACGCCAAAATAGAAAAGAACCCAACATGCGACAAGGCCCCGAATCCAACCCCAACTAGGCACCACTACTGATCATCAGGAAAAGACACGTAGTAACGCTGAGAGTCTTCGTCGAACTCCCACTTGAGCTCGTACTCGTCACCTGGAGCGGAATCACCTGGACCTGCATCTGGAGTTATAGTATCTGTGAGCCATAGGGACTCAGCAATCTCGCACCCTCACGATCAAGACTATTTAAGCTTATAGGAAGGGTAAGGCAAATATATATGTGGAGCTGCAGCAAGCGACTAGCATATATGGTGGCTATCTTATTCGCAAAAGAGAGCGAGAAGAGGAGGCAAAGCACGAGCGAGAACCTAGAGAGCAACCTGCGCAAACATTACTCCAACACCGTGTCCACTTCCCGGACTCCGCCGAGAAGAGGCCATCACGGTAACACACTCAGTTGATTCATTTTAATTAATTAAGGTTCAAGTTATCTACAACCGGACATTAACAAATTCCCATCTGCCCATAACCACGGGCACGGCTTTCGAAAGTTCAATCCCTGCAGGGGAGTCCCAACTTAGCCCATGACAAGCTCTCACGGTCAATGAAGGAATAGACCTCCTCCCAAGACATTCCGATCAGACTCGGTATCTCGGTAACTAAAGACACTTCGACAGGTTAAAACAAGACCAGCAACACCGCCCGAATGTGCCGACAAATCCCGATAGGAGCTGCACATATCTCTTTCTCAGGGCACACTCAGATTGTCCTAGGTACGGGTAGGCCAGCCCAGAGTTGCCCCTGGTGGCCACCGGTAGCTGACAGGTGGACCAACACTCAGGGGAGCACTGGCCCGGGGGGGGTAAAATAAGATGACCCTTGAGTCTGCAGAACCCAAGGAAAAGAAAAGGGCTAGGTGGCGAATGGTAAAATCAATGTTGGGCATTGCTGGAAAAGCTTTAATCAAGGCGAAATATCAAGGGGTTCCCATTATAACCCAACCGCGTAAGGAACGCAAAATCCGGGAACATAACACCGATATGACGGGAACTAGGGCGGCAAGAGTGGAACAAAACACTAGGCGAGAGGCCGAGCCTTCCACCCTTTACCAAGTATATAGATGCATTAAGATAACATGGCAATATAATGATATCCCAACAAGTAAATAAAATATGTTCCAACAAGGAACGGCCTCCAATCTTCACCTGCAACTAGCAACGCTATAAGAGGGGCTGAGCAAAGCGGTAACATAGCCAATCAATGGTTTGCTAGGACAATGGTGGGTTAGAGGTTGACATGGAAATTTGGGAGGCTGACAAGCAAAAGGTAGGCATCGTAGCATTGGCATAGCAAAAGAGCGAGCAAACTAGCATAGCAAAGATAGTAGTGATTTCGAGGGTATGATCATCTTGCCTGCACAGTTGTCAGAGTTGACTGGATCCTCACAAGCAAACTCAACGGGCTCCTCAGTAGCGAACTCGTCTCCCGGCTCTACCCAAACAAGACAAACAAGCAACAAGGACACAATCAACCACGTGCAAGGATCAAGCGTTATGATGCAATGATGATATGCTATGCGGGATGCAAAATGCAAGATATGACAGGAAATGCATGAACCTGGCCTCAACTTGGAATTCCAAGGGTGCCACTGGAAAGATGAGATGAAATCGCTTGAAAATGATATAAAGAACGCCGGAATCGGAGTTACGGTTTGGAAATGGCAAGCGTTTTAAGAATGACACCGGTCTGCGATTTACAGCAAGTAGGCATCTAAAGTCAACAAAACAAACATGCTACAGCCACCAAACATGACAACAAAATACATGGCAGGGATGCACACAAGATGCTTAACAAAATACTAGCACTGAGCCACAGCCAATTCATCCATTATAAGGTTCAAACAAGCATGGCAAAAACGCAAATGCAAAACAGATCTCAGACTTAGTGAAATTAACACTTGTCTGAAATTTCAGATCACGAAGCCCTCTTCGGAGCAGCAAAACAACATGATACATGACCTGATTAAGACAAGTAAGAACATGGCATGGAGCTACTCAACAAGCTTAACAAAATACCCAAAGTGACCTGGGGCCAAAAGGGTTCACAAAATATACTAACGGGCACACGAACATAGCTAAAAGACAATCAGTTTTCAGACTTAGTGAAAACTGAGACATGCTGAAACATTACTCATGAAGGCATGTTTACGAGCTCGATGCACTCACCACGGTGCAAGTAATGGCAAGACAAGCATACATCCTTTAAGAAGGCACAAAATACAAGCTATACATGGCAATAACAATGGCATAGCATGCACGGATCAACTACAATAGCATCGGCAAAATCGCAAACGAGTTGACGATCTGCCCAGATTCACCATGAAGCAAAAGTAGATCTCGATTGACTCAAGCTAGGGTGCTCCATAATTGCAAGTAAAGACATGGATGGATATATCATAACATGATTAACAAAACTCCTTTACTGATCATCCTCAAAAGAGGCACAGATCACTAGGAAACAAGCTAAACATATGGCATCATGAACTAAATAATCCCAGACTTAGTGAAAACTACTAAGTCCCTGAAAACAGATTTACCGGGTGCCTCACTTTGCAAGCTTGCACAAGTCACCACACACATCCTAAAAATGCATGGGTTGCACCTCTGGAAATATTACAAAATTCTTAACAAAACATATGAAGGACTCACAGGCATAGCATGCACACAATAATCATGGCAAAAATGACAAAAGTCTAAGATGAACTAGCAGATTTGACAATTAACTCACGAAGCCTCCTTATAACAGCATTTCGGGCATCAAGATGAACTCAAATGAAAATGATGCAATGGAACGAAAAGATTTACTCGTCGAGGCGAACATTTTGATATACTATATGCCCAAATCGGAGCTACAAATGCGGAGATACGGCCGGTCAAAGTAGGCATAAAAAATTAGGGGGAGAGGGGAAAAGTCAACCGGCTAGGGTATTTTGGATCTGCATCTGGCGGCACGGATCCCGAGGTTGACCCACAACACTGTAGCTCGCCGGAGTGCTCGACGTCGCCGGAGAGGAAGGAGAGGCCGGGGCTCGCCGGGGTAGCCGGATCCGGCCCGGTCGCCGGAGTTCGTCGGCGTGGAGGCGGCGGGGCGGCGCCGGCCCGGGGCGGCAAGGAGGCGGCGAGGGGCGGCCGGCCGGGTGGCGGGGAGGCGTCCCGCGGCGGCGCGCCGGTCGCCGGAGGTAGGAGAGGCGGCGGCGAGGTGGAGGCGCGGGGCGCGGGGGCGCTCGGGCTCGCGGGGGCCCGGCTTGGGCCTCCCGGGCCGCGGCGGCGGAGGCGGCGGAGGGCGACACGTGGCAGGCGGCGGATGGCTGGGCGCGGCAGGGCGGACACGTCCGGCCTGATTCGGACGTGTCCGTCGGCGGGGGGAGCGGCGGATCTGGAAAAATTAGGGTTTCGAGGGGGAGAGAGATCCGAAAAACGGGGGGCTATTTATAGGCATAAGTGGAGCTAGGAGAGTCCAAATGAGGTGCGGTTTTCGGCCACGCGATCGTGATCGAACGCTCTAGGATATGGAGCAGAGTTTGGTGGGTTTTGGGCCAAATTGGAGGGGTGTTGGGCTGCAACACACACGAGGCCTTTTCGGTCCCGCGGTTAACCGTTGGAGTATCAAACGAAGTCCAAATGATACGAAACTTGACAGGCGGTCTACCGGTAGTAAACCAAGGCCGCTTGGCAAGTCTCGGTCCAATCCGGAAATGTTTAATCCCCACACACGAAAAAAAGCTAGAAATGGCCACCGGAGGAGAACGGAGCGCTGGAATGCAAAACGGACAACGGGGAACATGCTCGAATGCATGAGACGAACACGTATGCAAATGCAATGCACATGATGACATGATATGAGATGCATGAAAACGAAAACAACACACGGAGACAAAAACCCGAACCCGAGAAATAAATATAACTTAACGCCGGAAACGGCAAGAGTTGGAGTACAAATAGGGAAAGTTACATCCGGGATGTTACAACTTTGAGCCGAATACTCGAAAGTATCCAACTTGGGGTTTGTTACCGGTGAGGATCTCGTATACCGTCTTGTCGAGTAGCTTGTGAAGGTACAAGCGATTTGTTGCATGACAAGCTGTCTCAACCGCTTCCGCCCAAAAGTGCTTTGGCGTTTTGTACTCATCAAGCATCGTTCTTGCCATCTCGATAAGAGTCCGGTTCTTCCTTTCAACAACTCCATTTTGTTGAGGTGTGTACGTAGCCGAGAACTCGTGTGAGATCCCTTCTTCGTCAAGAAAGGTGTCCACATTTGCGTTCTTGAACTCCGTTCCGTTGTCACTCCGAACCTTCTTGATCTTCACATCAAACTGATTTTGGGCCTTCCTAGTGAAGTTTTTGAAGATCTTTTGGACCTGCGATTTGTCATCAAGAAAGAACACCCACGTAAATCTTGAAAAATCATCAACTATGACTAGACCAAATGAGTTACCACCGAGACTCTTGTAGGCATTTGGACCAAAGAGATCCATGTGAAGTATCTCGAGTGGTCTTCTTGTGGTCATGATGTTCTTCGCGCGATGACTTCCTCCAACTTGTTTCCCTGCTTGACAAGCACTACAAAGTCTATCCTTGTCAAATATGACATGTTTTATTCCAAGGATATGATCACCTTTAATAAGCTTATCAAGATTTCGCATACCAACATGACCTAGTCTTCTATGCCACAACCAGCCTTTAGAAGATTTGGCAATTAAGCACGTTTTAGGTTGAGCCTTTTTAGTGAAATCAACAATGTAAAGATCTCCTCTACGTATACCGGTAAAGACCATTTTATGATTATCTCTACGAAACACTTGGCAGTCTACTTCAGTAAATAGGACATTGAAACCGAAATCAGCAAGTTTAGATACTGAAAGTAAGTTGTAGCCAAGAGATTCAACGAGCATGACATTTTGTATGGAGCTATCATGTGAGATGGCCACCTTACCAAGGCCAACCACCTTACCCTTTGAATTATCACCAAAAGTGACATACTTTCGAGGGCCGTCATTTGCAAGCTCACGGAACATGTCTTTATCTCCGGTCATATGATCAGTACATCCACTATCAAGGACCCATTCCTTTCCTCCAGCCATGTAGCCGCGAAGATTTGCCATAAGACCAAAGTGTCTCATCGCATCATCAAGATCATAGTCACTATCATCATCATCATCATCATCATCATCCGAGTATTCATGTTCAACATCATCTTGTGATTGATCAATTCCTAGAGAGGGCAATTCATTAGATAAATGATCATTTCTATAGTTATCTTTATGAATTCTAATAGCTCTGGAAATGATGTTGCTAATGATTCCAACATCTCCTTTGGCACTCGTAAGATTAGTAAGCTCAAATAAGCAGTCACCAAATTTGGGATCATTGGAACTCATCTTAGTCAAAGCAATAGACTTATGGAGGATTTCATCTAGATCTTTCAAGGAGTAATTAGGAAAGAGTTCCTCAAGGAATTTCCATATGGTGTAGGCACACTTAAGAGTCGGCAAACATCCAATCAAGTTTCTAGGCAAGCCTCTAGTGATAAGATTAACAGTTCTAAGATTGTGAATCATGTCAATATCTTCAGCTAGGGTAGGGTGCAAAGGATCAACATGAGGTGCACAAGGGCTAGTAATGTACTTGTTCAAATGATATTCATTAAAAAACTCAAGCATTTCATTTTTCCACTCATGAAAATACTCTCCATCAAGAATAGGCACTCTATGTCTAAGACTCCCCAAAGTAGACACATCCATCTTCCTCCAATGGTGTTTAAACCAAGGCAATGGAGACCAATGCTCTGATACCAATTGAAAGGATCGAGAAGAGGTGTCTAGAGGGGGGTGATTAGACACTAAGTGCCAAAAGTTGCAGTTTTTAATATTCTTAAGTTTAAGTGGAGTTTAAGAACAAGTTTAACAAACACAATACATGTCAAGCAAGCATGCAATGAGTATGTGAGCAGCGGGAAGTAAAGCAAGCAACTTGCAAGAATGTAAAGACAAGGGTTTGGAGTATTCAAACGCAATTGGAGACACGGAGGTTTTTGTCATGGTTCCGATAGGTGGTGCTATCGTACATCCACGTTGATGGAGACTTCAACCCACGGAGGGTAACGGTTGCGCGAGTCCACGGAGGGCTCCACCCACGAAGGGTCCACGAAGAAGCAACCTTGTCTATTCCATCACGGCCGTCGCCCACGAAGGACTTGCCTCACTAGCGGTAGATCTTCACGAAGTAGGCGATCTCCTTGCCCTTACAAACTCCTTGGTTCAACTCCACAATCTTGTCGGAGGCTCCCAAGTGACACCTAGCCAATCTAGGAGACACCACTCTCCAAGAAGTAACAAATGGTGTGTTGATGATGAACTCCTTGCTCTTGTGCTTTAAATGATAGTCTCCCCAACACTCAACTCTCTCTCACAGGATTTGGATTTGGTGGAAAGAAGATTTGAGTGGAAAGCAACTTGGGGAAGGCTAGAGATCAAGATTCATATGGTTGGAATGGAATATCTTGACCTCAACACAAGTGTAGGCGGTTCTCTCTCTCAAAAACTGTGTATTGGAAGTGTAGGTATGTTCTGATGGCTCTCTCCACGAATGAAGAGTGGGTGGAGGGGTATATATAGCCTCCCCACAAAATCTAACCGTTACACTCAATTTACCAATCTCGGTGAGACCAAAGAGAAAAACTCGGTCGGACCGATTTAGTAAACCTAGTGACCTTTAGGGTTTTTGGTGGGACCGACTAGTTCAACTCAGTGGAACCGATGTGCTAGGGTTAGGGTAAAACCAAAACTCGGTTTGACCGATTACTCAAACTCGGTGGGACCGATTTGGGTAATAAGTGAAACAGAGAGTTGGCCAAGCAAACTCGGTGGGGCCGATTGCATATCTCGGTGGGACCGAAAATATTGCAACAGGTAACAGAGAGTTTGCAAGCCCATCTCGGTGAGACCGAGATCCCATCGGTGAGACCGAACTGATTAGGGTTTCTGGCAGTGGCTATGTTAACTGAACTCGGTGGCTCCGGATAGAAAGAATCGGTGGGGCCGAGTTTGACTTTTGGTTTAGGTCATATGTGGATGTGGGAAGGTAGTTGAGGGTTTGGAGCATATCACTAAGCATTTTGAGCAAGCAAGCCATTAAGCAACACCTCATCCCGTCTTGATAGTATTGGCTTTTCCTATAGACTCAATGTGATCTTGGATCACTAAAATAGAAAATGTAGAGTCTTGATCTTGAAGCTTGAGCCAATCCTTTGTCCTTAGCATCTTGAAGGGGTTCCACATCCTCTAGTCCATGCCACTCCATTGTTGAACTTATCTGAAACATACTAGGTAAAAGTGTTAGTCCAACAAGAGATATGTTGACATTAATTACCAAAACCACCCAGGGAGCACTTGTGCTTTCACCTAAGCTTGGGGGAGGTTATCACCACTTCTACATCAAGATGTGGCGATATATCAATAAATTGTAATGAGACTGTACTTAAGCTCAAAGAGCTTCAAAACACTCGTGTTGGTCTGTTCCAACACTTCACTTTTTATTTACTTTTTCTTTTGATTTGTTTTTTCCTTTGCGATTTTTCGGTTGCAAGTTAGTTTTCAAAAAACCAAAAACCAAAAAAAAGAATAAGCTTTGATTTGCTCTTGTTATTATTTAGCCCCTTGGAGTTCATTTGCATTTTGTTTTCGGAGTTGATCTATTCCAGGACAACAAGGAATGCAAGAATAAAGAAGAGAAGTGTGTAAATTCGCAATCGTGAAGGTATGTGCTACGACCCCCCCCCCCCCCCCCCCCCCCCCCGTCTTTTGCACTTGGATACTTAGAGTGTAGTATGTGTGGATAGGAGTGAGTCTTGATAGTTGATGCAAAGGTTTTGTTTCCTCTGGTAGCTAAAATAATTTTGTAGCCTTTGTTTCCTTTAGTTTAGACAACTAAGGCTTGTCATGGGCAGTTTTGAAAATGAAATGAAATTAACCAAGTATAACTTTGCACAAGAGAAAGTCTTTCAAAACTTGGGAGTTGAGAAATTGTAGGGAAGTGATGTTTAAACGTGCTCAACCTCATGTTGTTAACTTTAATAGACCTGATAGCACTTGCGGATTAAATTATCTGTAGGAACTTAGTTGAAAGGTGGTGAGATTATGCAAAAAATCAGTGTTGTATATCTCAACATGGTGTTACAGCTTCCGGCTGGTACTATGTCCTTTTCTACTAAATGCGCGTTTACATGTGCAAATGTGGCTTCGTCACCCTTCTTGATGTTATGCTGAGGAGTCCGCTAGCCAATGAACGATCCACCAAGAGCGATAGCTCGGATTTTGTCATGCAATTGTCACGGCAGATGTCCTAGAGCAAGGACTTAGTCGTAGGACCATCGCACTAGGAATCTTAAAGGGGTTAATCGGGACAAAGGACACGAGAGAGTTTTTATACTAGTTCGGCCCCTTACGATGAAGGTAAAAGCCTATGTCTAGTTGGGATTGGTATTGCTGAGGTTTCGATCTCCAAGAGGCTCAACTCGCCGGCTTGGTTATCGACTTGGTTGTTTCTTGCCCTAAGCCGCCACCGGGTCGTCCCCTTATATACATGGGTTGACACCCGATGGCCTAAGGAGTCCCGGCCGGCTTATAATCGTGTCCGGCTCGGTGACTTCCTTTACATGCCTTTCTTTACAAGTCTTTCCTTACATATGGCGGTTTACTTATAATATCGGGCCTTAAGCCGGCCCCAGGCTTTTGGGCCTTCTATAAGACTAAATAAACTACAATCTTGAATGTTTATTGGGCTTCTTGCATGACCCGCCATTGAAGCTGACCCGGCCCCTCCTGGGCGGGTCTCAACTGATAGTAATATCCCCAACATTAGGCCCCAGGTTGACCTTGAAATTTGTTCTTTGTCAATCTTCCATACTTAGCCAAAAAAATCCATCTTCTTATCTTTACGGAAATTTCCTTGTAACCCGCCATGACATCATCCCCGGATTTTTCGGAAACCTGCCACCACGTCATCTTTTAACGGATCTTTATCTTTTATGCCTTTCTGAAAATCGAGGCACCTGGGTAGCTGGATGACCATGTTTTGGTCTCCTCGTTTCTCACGCCCACTTATCAGTCTTTTCCTTATAAATAGGCACAACCTAGGTCTTTTCCATTCTCCCCCTTCGGTCGTCTTCTTCCTCTCGCCGCTTCTCTTCCGCTCGAGCTCCGCCGCCGCCGCTGCAGATCTTGTCTTCATCGACTCAGGCCGCCGCATCAACCTGATTCGACCAAAAGAAAACGCAGCGAACCTCTACTGCCACTCTGCATCTGTAAGTCTCTTTCTTCCTCGACATCAGATCCGCATTAGGACCTTCGAGTTCCTTGGTGTTCTTCGCTGTTCGTCATGAACTCTTCATAGATTTCATCACCATCGCCATTTCTTGATCTTTGGATAGTATAAAACCAATGCGGTAGTTATTTCGCACCCACTTCAAATGCAAACAAATTCCTTTTCCTGTTCAGAGGTTTTGTTTAGAACTGATGAACTAACCTGTACTAGATATTTAGGTCTAGAATATTTTTATTTTCAGAACAACCATTTGATCCAAAATAATAATGATAGATTGGTGAAACTTGTTTATGCCAACACTTAGCTGTAGTTGCTTTCTGCGAAATTCCATAGTCATGGCGTGTAACGCCCCAAGACCAGAGCTTCAGATGCCTTCCATGTTTCCGGGTTTCGTCGTGTGATTTGTTTGGTTCATCATTTTCATCTTTGCATCATGAGCATTTGCATCATGTCATCATGTCTTTAATCTTTGCATCTCAAATCAAATAAATAAATCATATGGATTTTCAGTCCATTTAAATCGAGGGAGTTCACCTGGTGATTTCTCTATATAACATATACTCCCAATATTATTAGGGAGCTATAATAAATATTCCATTCTTTTGGAATTCACCTTAACACACTTGCAAAATCCCAATGCTTTAGTCATCACGTCTCTTGGCCTTTAACTTTGCCATATGTCTTTTCGTCATTTTCCGGAGCTCCACCTAAATTCTCAACATTTTTGGGCACTTTGAAAAACCTGTCCTAGTTCAAACCTTTTGAATTAAGTTCAAAGGAATTTGAATTTAATCATTCAAACTTGACCTTTTCTATTTTCCCGGACCGCGCACATTTTTCCGAGTCCGTGAAAATTATCCCCATGTCCAAATTCTTGTCCACTCATTTATTTTCTCTCCCTTTCTTTCTTTGCTTTTCTGTTTTTGGAAGAGATTTGAAGAAGGGAGAGAAAAAGCCCATCCCAGCACCGGCCCACTAACTGCTCTAAAACCCTAGCCCACCCCCACTCTCCTCCTCTCCTCTAGCGCCGCCAACGACGCAACGCGCCCTCTGCTCGATCCCATCTCCTCTCCTCGATCTCCTCTCGATTCCCAGGACCGCGCCATCCCCATCTCCCTCGACCCCTCTGCTCGATACCTCTCCCTCTCATCCTCCCTCCAGCGCGTCAAGGAGGAGCCCTCCCCTCTCCCCTCATGCGCGAGCTCGACCTCGAGCAGCCGGCCATTCCGTTCCTCTGCTCCGCCTCCCTTGTGGTGTGCCAAGGACGTCGCCGCAATGGCGTTGCTGCGTTCGTCGCGCGCGCAGTGCTCGAGCGCCGCGCCCTTCTTCCTTACCTTCCCCGCGCCAGAGCAAGCCGCCACCGCGCCTGCCTTCCCCAGTCGCGCACCCCTGCTCCCTTCTCCTCCTCGCTGTGGTTCCCCGATGCCTAGACACCGCCGGCTTCTCCTCTGCATGAGAAGCTATGGCAGTCGCGCATGGCCTCGCCTCCCATGGAGCTCCGCCACGGGAATTCCTTCCTGCCTGGTCGTTCATACCCTGGCGCCTCGACCCGATCCCCTCCTGCCTGCCTCCTTGACCTCCAGGCCCCCGTCGCGCCCTTCTCCTTGCGGAGACCGCCATCGGCGCCCCAAGCACCCAGCACTGCCTCTGCCAGGGCCTTCCTCCTCCCGTGCGTGCAGCGACGCTGCCCTGCTGCAGCTGCTCTTGCTGCGCGCCGCCTTCCTCGCCGAGCCCCGTGTCGTGGCTCTTCTCCGGCAACTAGTGCTCCTCCATGGACGACCACCACCGCTCATGCATGCCTCTGGATTCGTCCAAGTCCGACGATGTTTTTGTGCAACTGCAATGCGAAGACCAAGTACCACAATGTCCGTTAACATGTACCACTACCGTCGACCTCCGAAGAACAGGGTTTTGCCGAGTACCCCTCCATTTTGTCAAGACCATCAAGTCCCTCGACGACAAGTGCACGACTACGAGGATTGTACCAAGTACCCCTTCGTTTCGACGAGACCAGCAAGTCCGAAGAACGCCAAGTACCTCGACGCTCGACGCCCGACGCCAAGAGCAACTACCGACGCCGAAGACCCACGAACCAAAAACGTCAAGTTCGAAAATCATTGACGTGCACTTTGACAAGTACCACTACTTCCCTCGACGATCCGTGAATGTCTACTTCCTCTTCGACTCGTGAACCTCTACTTCCACTATGATCCGCGAGTACCACTACTTCACTACGAACTCGAACGCCGCAAATACCGCACGCTCAAGGTATAACTCGAGATGACGCCCGTGGACTTAATGGCTTGTGATGTGTTGCATGTTATGCTCCTGTTTGGCCATGTTCGCACCGTGTCCGTTTTTGTCACTCATTTTTCCTTGCCACCGATATGTGGGAAACCCGGTATCCGGGATCACTCCCCGTACCTCTTTCACATTCCTCACATGTCACATTTGTTTCTTGCACCGGTATATCAACTAGTTGGCGGATCACCGGAATGTTGCCGTGGCACCCCTTTTGTTCCGCCATGACGACCAAATGCTTCATAATGCTCATGTCAACTCTTAATAAAAATTGCATAAAACTTGTTCATGTCATCCGCATCATGATAACAACAATTAAAATGTTTAAATTGTTGTTTGCATTAATTTACTATGCATATGGGGATTTACCGGATTTGTTGTTTGCTATATCCGGCCCCATTTAAATTGGTTAGATAGATAATCCCTTTATGTTTCACCTCTTGCCATGCTTAACAACATTTAATATTGTTGGGTACATAAACGAGATCGAACTAAATAAAATTGATGTGGTGTTCCGTCAATATGCAACTCGTTGCATATTGAGCTCCACTTAATTTGTAGGATTGTTTGTGCACTTTGCCATGCCTCTTTAATCCGGACATGCATCATAATTGTTTGTGCATCATGCCATGTCTATGTGGTGGTTGTTTACTATGTTGTCTGCTTCTTTCCGGTGTGCTTCTTCGGGTTGTTTCCGGTAACGTCGCATTTGTGAGGAACCGTTCGACTACGTCCGTTTGTCTGCTTCATGGACTCGTTCTTCTTCCTTGCGGGATTTCAGGCAAGATGATCATACCCTCGAAATCACTACTATCTTTGCTTTGCTAGATGCTCGCTCTTTTGCTATGCCTATGCTGCGATACCTACCACTTGCTTGTCATGCCACCCATATTGTTAAACCAAGCCTCTAACCCACCTTGTCCTAGCAAACCATTGTTTGGCTATGTTACCGCTTTGCTCAGCCCCTCTTATAGCGTTGTTAGTTGCAGGTGAAGATTGAAGTTTGTTCCTTGTTGGAACATGGAGATACCGTTCCTTGTTGGAACATGTTTACTTGTTGGGATATCACTATATATCTTATTTATTTAATGCATCTATATACTTGGTAAAGGGTGGAAGGCTCGGCCTTATGCCTGGTGTTTTGTTCCACTCTTGCCGCCCTAGTTTCTGTCATATCGGTGTTATGTTCCCGGATTTTGCGTTCCTTACACGGTTGGGCTATTATGGGAACCCCTTGACAGTTTGCCTTAAGTAAAGCTCTTCCAGCAATGCCCAACATTTGTTTTACCATTTGCCACCTAGCCTTTTCTTTTCCCTTGGGAGTCGCGCTCCTGAGGGTCATCATTTTACCCCCCCCGGGCCAGTGCTCCTCTGAGTGTTGGTCCAACTTGTCAGCCGCCGGTGGCCACCAGGGGCAACTCTGGGCTGGCCTACCGGAAGTTTGGACGATCCGGGTGTGCCCTGAGAAAGAGATATGTGCAGCTCCTATCGGGATTTGTCGGCACATTCGGGTGGTGTTGCTGGTTTAGTTTTACCCTGTCGAAATGTCTTGTTGTACCGGGATACCGAGTCTGATCGGAATGTCTCGGGAGGAGGTCTATTCCTTCGTTGACCGTGAGAGCTTGTGATGGGCTAAGTTGGGACACCCCTGCAGGGATTTGAACTTTTGAAAGCCGTGCCCGTGATTATGGGCAGATGGGAATTTGTTAACGTCCGGTTGTAGAAAACCTGAAGTTGACCTTAATTAAAATGAATCAACCGCGTGTGTAACCGTGATGGTCTCTTTCCGGCGGAGTCCGAGAAGTGAACACAGTTGTTGGAGTTATGCTTGACGTAGGTTGTTCCAGGATCACTTCTTGATCTTAGTTGTTCGAACGTGCTTTGCCTTCTCTTCTCGCTCTCATTTGCGTATGTTAGCCACCATATATGCTAGTCGCTTGCTGCAGCTCCACCTCATACCTTTTACCTTACCCATAAGCTTAAATAGTCTTGATCGCGAGGGTGCGAGATTGCTGAGTCCCCGTGACTCACAGATACTTCCAAAACTAGCTTGCAGGTGCCGATGAGTCCATGCAGATGACGCAACCAAGCTCAGGAGGAGCTCGATGAAGATCTTGTCCTTTGTGTTGTTTCGTTCTAGTTGATCAGTAGTGGAGCCCAGTTGGGGTCGATCGAGGACCGTGTCGCACTTGGGGTTCTTCTTTTATTTTGGTTCCGTAGTCGGACCTTGACTGTATTTGGATGATGTAATGCTTTATTTATGTAATTGTGTGAAGTGGCGATTGTAATCCAACTATGTATCTCTTTCCCTTATGTATTACAAGGGTTGTGTGAAGATTACCTCACTTGCGACATATGCCTTCAATGCGATTATGCCTCTAAGTCGTGCCTCGACACGTGGGAGCTATAGTCGCATCGAGGGTGTTACAAGTTGGTAATCAGAGCCTTCCCCGACCTTAGGAGCCCCATTGCTTGATCGTTATTAGCAGTCGAGTTGTGTCTAGAAAAATGTTTTGAGTCTTAGGAATTATATATCGGAGAGTTTAGGAATTCTTTTTACTTCCCAGTCTCCTCATCGCTCTGGTAAGGCATCCTGACGTAGAGTTTTGACTCTTCTCTTCTCAAATTTCACTAAAAAAAATTTAGGATCACGCGGGTATCTTGGAATCGTTCCGATGGTTTTATGATGAGAACATTGTCTTGGTGCCTCCTGTTAGGGGTTTTGTGGAAGTGTCCCGGGGAGTTGAGCTCTGAGGTGTTGTCGTCATAATTTTATCGTTGCAGTTCTGGAATACCTGAGTTTAGTACGCCGACATCGAAAATCTCTTTTATGCAGTTCGTTGGTGAGATAACCTCGACGCCACCCAGTACTGGGGCGGGAGTTCGGGAGTATTGCCATAACTTGTATAACGGATGCTTTTCGAAGGTTGAGGTAGATGATTTCCGAAGGTTTCTTGGTTATGTGTTGAAGGATGGATACAGCTGGATGTAGGATTTGCTAGTTTTGGGTGAGATATTATGCTTCCCCTGTATCCCCAACACCTGATTGCATAACCGGAAAGGTTCGGGAGTTTCATAGGTGGGAATACAAGTAGCTCTTAGGATATCTTTCCGACAGATGTATGATATGAAATTGGGGTTCGACGTCTAGTGGTCCGCCTATTCACGGTCGGTTTTACAGTGGTCTCGTTGTGTCTTAAAGAGTCCTTGGCTATGCCGACTCGGGGACGCTTCGTATGTCATGTGCACTGCTTTGTACATGATGGTGCTGTACGATCGAGCCCGTGTAGGCCCCACCATGAAAACTTCGGACGAAATCTCTATCATATGTTTGTTCCGGCTTATTCTGCAAGTCAATCCTTTGTTTTGTTTTGAGTTGTGGTATTCGAGTTGCTTCGAAGTCAAATGTTGATCCCATACCTTCCTCCAAATGGTGTTCTCATATTCCTATGTGAATACTAGTCCTTCTTGATAATTGAGACTGTCATGTCAATCCTCTTCTCAACCGGTGTGCTTCTCTTCAAATGGATCCGATCATTGCAACATCCGCAAGTTGCAATCTCAGCTTTCTCTACGGTGTTCGTTTCATCCATCCCAAGTTGCATTTGTTTTCCCGCCCACCCACCCTTTTTCATCAAGGATTCAGATTTCTTAGTCAAGTATCCATCGATGGAAGTCTCTCCATTCTTTTCTTTCAATGTTCGTATCCGGTGATTCTCATGAAGATTCTAACGGAGCTTCAAGTTCGTCACTCTTCACTCATTTTTCTTCGTCGGTGGTTAAATTCAAGCGTTATTGATCATATCTTTCTCCTCGTTTCAAATACATTCTCATACCGGTGCACCTCATAATAATTCACTTCTCGCTATTCAATTGTTCCGGAGTGCTCAAGATATCTCGAAGATTCGTGTTTCCACTCTACTTTCGTTCAAGTTATTTCGAGGATGTTCCCTCATTCAAGCCATTTAATTCAACCGGTGCATTCCCCCTTTTAAATCGTTATACGGTGTTTCTTTTGTGTGGGCCCTAACCCACAGGTCTTTTCCCAGGATCTTACCTGACTCTTCTTATTTTTCCGAAGCTATCCGCAAATTTCTTTTCGAAGTTTGACGTAAGAATGATTTTCATCAGCCAGAGGGTTTCTCCAAGATCTTTCAAATTCTTTCATCGTGGGTTCAACTTTTCCATTCTTCTTCATCCCGGAGTATCTCAACAATTCTTGGTGGTGTTTCCCGTCGTCATTCTCGGATTTTGAAGACCGAAGAAGAGTTTCTCTTTAATCTTGCTCTATTCTCTTCAAGATTCGTGATTCTAGCTTGTTGCCATCCTCTCGTAATTATTTTGATCGTGAGAATTCTTTTCACCTATCCGGAGTAATTCAAGAGTCTTCTCAGTTTGATTATTCGGAGTCCATCAATTCAGGTTTATTCATTCTCATCTTTCAGCTATCGTTCTCCAAATCTTATCAGTGCTTCGTGCAAGTGATCTTTAATCGGCTCGTGATCTCTTCGTTCTCACGTATCTAAATCCTCTCTAGCATCTTCGTGTTTTTGCTAATTCTTTCCGGTGATTCGTTATCTTTTATTCGTTCTTTTTCAATTCTTACGGTGGTTCGTCCAAGAGTTCTCGTCATTTGTTATCGTATATATTCATTCGTTGTTTCAATCCTACCAGTGGTCCATTAAGTTTGCGCTATATCTATCTAAATCCTTTCTACGAGAATTAGTAATATGCCAAATCCGTTGCTTGTCATCAATTCGAATTAGTGAAGGATACGCATAATATAATTCTTATTCTTGTTTCATCGAGTTTGTTCAATTCCTGTTTTTCTGGAGTGGTTCATCATACTTATTCTCGGTTTCAAGTGCTCTTATTTCTTTCCCGGAGTTCCAAGTTCTCTCAATTATTTCATCGCGAGATCCATTTAAATCATTGCAAGGATTCAACCTTATTCTTTTCATCCTCCATTTCGATTGATCATTTCTTTTATTTCCGGAGTTCTTCATGGAGGTTCTTCATGATGGGTTCATCAAGGATTTAATTCCTTCTCGAAGTGTTCATCGACATTTTTTTCTAAGAAGCTCAAGCATTCTTCATATTGTAATCCGGAGTGCATTTCTTTCTACCGTATCTTTGGAGGTGGTTTTTACATCATTCTTGATAATTTAAGTTCATGTTTCACATGTTATTAAGAATGAGGTATTTTTAAATCCATCAATCTCTTCTTTGGAGTTATCTTGGGTTATATTTCACCAAAGCCTTTCCTAAGGATTGTTGCTAGTTATGGTGCTTATAAATGACCCAAGTTCTTCATTTACCCTCCCGGTGAAATAAGTTTCTCATCCCCTTGTTCTTACCAATCCAATTCTTTTTCCGTGAGTGGCAGAATTTCACCTCATAGTTTTGAGTTGTTCTCCATAAGCCCACTTCAAGCTTACTCTTTTCGTTGTTGGTTTTTTCCAACAACTCCGTTCGACCCTTCTCCTAAGGATGCATTTTCAATCTCTTTTGTGGCAGAAGCTGGCATTTTCTTCTCCATTCCTTTCTTTCAATTATCTATCTTCTATTATTTTGTTCCGGAGGCATTGTGTTGTTACCCTTTTCAGTCATCATCTCGAGTTGTGAAGATCATGATCTTTTCATGCTTATCCTTGTAACATGAGTGTCGTGTCCTCTGCTCAAGTTCTTTTCATCTTATCAAGTCTTGTATCACTTTTCAACCGGAGTGCTGACCGAAGTTGTTCTTCCTTGTTCCTCTTTGCTAACGGAGTGCTTTCAACTTCATTTATCTCCGTTGTATTCTTTTCTCGAAGTGGATTAACCTCTTCAAGGTTCGTGGTTTCACTCGTTTGTCAAAGAAGCAACTTAGTTTTACCTCTCCTCTTCCTCTTCCGTTTCCCTCCGGTGCCATTCTAGATCTCGGGACGAGATCCTCTCATAGTGGTGGAGTGTTGTAACGCCCCAAGACCGGAGCTTCAGATGCCTTCCATGTTTCCGGGTTTCGTCGTGTGATTTCTTTGGTTCATCATTTTCATCTTTGCATCATGAGCATTTGCATCATGTCATCATGTCTTTAATCTTTGCATCTCAAATCAAATAAATAAATCATATGGATTTTCAGTCCATTTAAATCGAGGGAGTTCACCTGGTGATTTCTCTATATAACATATACTCCCAATATTATTAGGGAGCTATAATAAATATTCCATTCTTTTGGAATTCACCTTAACACACTTGCAAAATCCCAATGCTTTAGTCATCACGTCTCTTGGCCTTTAACTTTGCCATATGTCTTTTCGTCATTTTCCGGAGCTCCACCTAAATTCTCAACATTTTTGGGCACTTTGAAAAACCTGTCCTAGTTCAAACCTTTTGAATTAAATTCAAAGGAATTTGAATTTAATCTTTCAAACTTGACCTTTTCTATTTTCCCGGACCGCGCACATTTTTCCGAGTCCGTGAAAATTATCCCCATGTCCAAATTCTTGTCCACTCATTTATTTTCTCTCCCTTTCTTTCTTTGCTTTTCTGTTTTTGGAAGAGATTTGAAGAAGGGAGAGAAAAAGCCCATCAACTGCGTGCCACTAGGCCCATCCAGCACCGGCCCACCTAACTGCTCTAACCCTAGCCCAACCCCCACTCTCCCTCGCCTCCTCCTCTAGCGCCGCCAACGCACGCGCCCTCTGCCCGATCCCATCTCCCTCTCCTCGATCTCCCTCTCGATTCCCAGGACCACGCCATCCCCATCTCCCTCGACCCCTCTGCTCGATACCTCTCCCTCTCATCCTCCCTCCAGCGCCGTCAAGGAGGAGCCCTCACCCTCTCCCCTCATGCGCGAGCTCGACCTCGAGCAGCCGGCCATTCCGTTCCTCTGCTCCGCCTCCCCTGTGGTGTGCCAAGGACGTCGCCGGCAATGGCGTTACTGCCGTCGTCGCGCGCCCGTAGTGCTCGAGCGCCGCGCCCTTCTTCCTTACCTTCCCCGCGCCAGAGCAAGCCGCCACCGCCTGCCTTCCCCAGTCGCGCGCCCCTGCTCCCTTCTCCTCCTCGCTGTGGTTCCCCGATGCCTAGACACCGCCGGCTTCTCCTCTGCATGAGAAGCTATGGCAGTCGCGCATGGCCTCGCCTCCCATGGAGCTCCGCCACGGGAATTCCTTCCTGCCTGGTCGTTCCATACCCTGGCGCCTCGACCCGATCCCCTCCTGCCTGCCTCCTTGACCTCCAGGCCCCCGTCGCGCCCTTCTCCTTGCGGAGACCGCCATCGGCGCCCCAAGCACCCAGCACCTGCCTCTGCCAGGGCCTTCCTCCTCCCGTGCGTGCAGCGACGCTGCCCTGCTGCAGCTGCTCTTGCTGCGCGCCGCCTTCCTCGCCGAGCCCCGTGTCGTGGCTCTTCTCCGGCAACTAGCGCTCCTCCATGGACGACCACCACCGCTCGTGCACGCCTCTGGATTCGTCCAAGTCCGACGATGTTTTTGTGCAACTGCAATGCGAAGACCAAGTACCACAATGTCCGTTAACATGTACCACTACCGTCGACCTCCGAAGAACAGGGTTTTGCCGAGTACCCCTCCATTTTGTCAAGACCATCAAGTCCCTCGACGACAAGTGCACGACTACGAGGATTGTACCAAGTACCCCTTCGTTTCGACGAGACCAGCAAGTCCGAAGAACGCCAAGTACCTCGACGCCCGACGCCCGACGCCAAGAGCAACTACCGACGCCGAAGACCCACGAACCAAAAACGTCAAGTTCGACAATCATTGACGTGCACTTTGACAAGTACCACTACTTCCCTCGACGATCCGTGAATGTCTACTTCCTCTTCGACTCGTGAACCTCTACTTCCACTATGATCCGCGAGTACCACTACTTCCACTACGAACTCGAACCGCCGCAATACCGCACGCTTCAAAGGTATAACCTCGAGACGACGCCCGTGGACTAATGCTTGTGATGTGTCGCATGATATGCTCCTGTTTGGCCATGTTCGCACCGTGTCCGTTTTGTCACTCATTTTCCTTGCCACCGATATGTGGGAAACCCGGTATCCGGGATCACTCCCCGTACCTCTTTCACATTCCGCACATCTCACATTTGTTTCTTGCACCGGTATATCAACTAGTTGTCGGATCACCGGAATGTTGCCGTGGCACCCCTTTTGTTCCGCCATGACGACCAAATGCTTCATAATGCTCATGTCAACTCTTAATAAAAATTGCATAAAACTTGTTCATGTCATCCGCATCATGATAACAACAATTAAAATGTTTAAATTGTTGTTTGCATTAATTTACTAATGCATATGGGGATTTACCGGATTTGTTGTTTGCTATATCCGGCCCCATTTAAATTGGTTAGATAGATAATCCCTTTATGTTTCACCTCTTGCCATGCTTAACAACATTTAATATTGTTGGGTACATAAACGAGATCGAACTAAATAAAATTGATGTGGTGTTCCGTCAATATGCAACTCGTTGCATATTGAGCTCCACTTAATTTGTAGGATTGTTTGTGCACTTTGCCATGCCTCTTTAATCCGTACATGCATCATAATTGTTTGTGCATCATGCCATGTCTATGTGGTGGTTGTTTACTATGTTGTCTGCTTCTTTCCGGTGTGCTTCTTCGGGTTGTTTCCGGTAACGTCGCGTTTGTGAGGAACCGTTCGACTACGTCCGTTTGTCTGCTTCATGGACTCGTTCTTCTTCCTTGCGGGATTTCAGGCAAGATGATCATACCCTCGAAATCACTACTATCTTTGCTTTGCTAGATGCTCGCTCTTTTGCTATGCCTATGCTGCGATACCTACCACTTGCTTGTCATGCCACCCATATTGTTAAACCAAGCCTCTAACCCACCTTGTCCTAGCAAACCGTTGTTTGGCTATGTTACCGCTTTGCTCAGCCCCTCTTATAGCGTTGTTAGTTGCAGGTGAAGATTGAAGTTTGTTCCTTGTTGGAACATGGAGATACCGTTCCTTGTTGGAACATGTTTACTTGTTGGGATATCACTATATATCTTATTTATTTAATGCATCTATATACTTGGTAAAGGGTGGAAGGCTCGGCCTTATGCCTGGTGTTTTGTTCCACTCTTGCCGCCCTAGTTTCTGTCATATCGGTGTTATGTTCCCGGATTTTGCGTTCCTTACACGGTTGGGCTATTATGGGAACCCCTTGACAGTTCGCCTTAAGTAAAGCTCTTCCAGCAATGCCCAACATTTGTTTTACCATTTGCCACCTAGCCTTTTCTTTTCCCTTGGGAGTCGCGCTCCTGAGGGTCATCATTATTTTACCCCCCCCCCCCCCCCCCCCCCCCCCCCCCCGGGCCAGTGCTCCTCTGCGTGTTGGTCCAACTTGTCAGCCGCCGGTGGCCACTAGGGGCAACTCTGGGCTGGCCCACCGGAAGTTTGGACGATCCGGTGTGCCCTGAGAAAGAGATATGTGCAGCTCCTATCGGGATTTGTCGGCACATTCGGGCGGTGTTGCTGGTTTAGTTTTACCCTGTCGAAATGTCTTGTTGTACCGGGATACCGAGTCTGATCGGAATGTCTCGGGTGGAGGTCTATTCCTTCGTTGACCGTGAGAGCTTGTGATGGGCTAAGTTGGGACACCCCTGCAGGGATTTGAACTTTCGAAAGCCGTGCCCGTGGTTATGGGCAGATGGGAATTTGTTAACGTCCGGTTGTAGAAAACCTAAAGTCGACCTTAATTAAAATGAATCAACCGCGTGTGTAACCGTGATGGTCTCTTTCCGTCGGGGTCCGGAAAGTGAACACGGTTGTTGGAGTTATGCTGGACGTAGGTTGTTTAGGATCACTTCTTGATCATACTTGCTCGACCGTGCCCTGCCTTCTCTTCCCGCTCTCATTTGCGTATGTTAGCCCCCATATATGCTAGTCGCTTGCTGCAGCTCCACCTCTTACCTTTTACCCTACCTATAAGCTTAAATAGTCTTGATCGCGAGGGTGCGAGATTGCTGAGTCCCCGTGGCTCACAGATACTTCCAAAACCAGCTTGCAGGTGCCGATGAGTCCGTGCAGATGACGCAACCAAGCTCAGGAGGAGCTCTATGAAGATCTTGTCCTTTATGTTGTTTCGTTCTAGTTGATCAGTAGTGGAGCCCAGTTGGGGTCGATCGGGGACCGTGTCGCATTTAGGTTCTTCTTTTATTTTGGTTCCGTAGTCGGACCTGAGTGTATTTGATGATGTAATGTTTATTCATGTAATTGTGTGAGTGGCGATTGTAAGCCAACTATGTATCTCTTTCCCTTATGTATTACATGGGTTGTGTGAAGATTACCTCACTTGCGACATATGCCTTCAATGGGATTATGCCTCTAAATCGTGCCTCGACACGTGGGAGCTATAGTCGCATCGAGGGTGTTACATGGCGGCTTACTATTCCGGCTTTCTTTTCCTTATATGTCATTAGCCCTTAGTTAAGCCGCCGTTACTTGTTTTACAACTTCAACCTTTAACTGTTAATTGAACCGGTATGTTGTTTTTCCTTTTCCAGTCCTTTGTACATCATGCCGTCAAAGACACCCACCATCTGCAATTGGGTCCCCTCAACCATAACTGAGGAGTGTCTGAAAGAGTTCTTCCTCATTGGATTTCTGCCCTCAAGAAACATCATGTCTTATCGTGCTCCTGATCCGGAAGAAGAACGACCCAATCCAAAAGACGGTGAAGTGATCGTCTTTAATGATCACATGAACCGGGGCTTCTCACCACCCGACTCAAAAAATTTCAGAGAAGTTCTTCACTTTTTCAAACTCCATCCTCAGGATATCGGGCCCAATCTGTTGGGGAACGTAGCAGAAATTCAAAATTTTCCTACGTATCACCAAGATCTATCTATGGAGAAAACAGCAACGAGGGGAAGGAGAGTGCATCTACATACCCTTGTAGATCGCTAAGCGGAAGCGTTCAAGAGAACGGGGTTGATGGAGTCGTACTCATCGTGATCCAAATCACCAGAGATCCTAGTGCCGAACGGACGGCACCTCCGCGTTCAACACACGTACAGCCCGGTGACGTCTCCCATGCCTTGATCCAGCAAGGAGAGAGGGAGAGGTTGAGGAAGACTCCATCCAGCAGCAGCACAACGACGTGGTGGTGGTGGAGGAGCGTGGCTATCCTGCAGGGCTTCGCCAAGCACCACGGGAGAGGAGGAGATGTTGGAGAAGGGAGAAGGAGGCAACCAAAGGCATGGGTGAAAGAGCCCTCCTTCCCCCACTATATATAGGAGGGCCAAGGGGGGGGCGCCGGCCCTAGGAGATCCAATCTCCTAGGGGGTGGGCGGCCAAGGGAGGTTTCCCTCCCCCCCAAGGCACCTAGGAGGTGCCTTACCCCCTTGGGGCTCTTCCTTAGGGTTCCCCCCCACCCTAGGCGCATGGGTCCTAGGGGGAAGTGGCGCCCCAGCCCACTTTGGGCTGGATCCCTTCCCAATTCAGCCCATGGGACCCTCCGGGATAGGTGGCCCCACCCGGTGGGCCCCCGGGACCCTTCCGGTGGTCCCGGTACAATACCGATGACCCCGAAACTCGTCCCGATGGCCGAAATAGGACTTCCTATATATAAATCTTTACCTCCGGACCATTCCGGAACTCCTCATGACGTCCGAGATCTCATCCGGGACTCCGAACAACATTCGGTAACCACATACAAACTTCCTTTGCAACCCTAGCGTCATCGAACCTTAAGTGTGTAGACCCTACGGGTTCGGGAGACATGCAGACATGACCGAGACGTTCTCCGGTCAATAACCAACAGCGGGATCTGGATACCCATGTTGGCTCCCACATGTTCCACGATGATCTCATCGGATGAACCACGATGTCAAGGACTTAATCAATCCCGTATACAATTCCCTTTGTCTATCGGTATTGTACTTGCCCGAGATTCGATCGTCGGTATACCGATACCTTGTTCAATCTCGTTACCGGCAAGTCTCTTTACTCGTTCCGTAACACATCATCCCGTGATCAACTCCTTGATCACATTGTGCACATTATGATGATGTCCTACCGAGTGGGCCCAGAGATACCTCTCCGTTTACACGGAGTGACAAATCCCAGTCTCGATTCGTGCCAACCCAACAGACACTTTCGGAGATACCTGTAATGCACCTTTATAGTCACCCAGTTACGTTGTGACGTTTGATACACCCAAAGCATTCCTACGGTATCTGGGAGTTGCACAATCTCATGGTCTAAGGAAATGATACTTGACATTAAAAAAGCTTTAGCATACGAACTACACGATCTTTGTGCTAGGCTTAGGATTGGGTCTTGTCCATCACATCATTCTCCTAATGATGTGATCCCGTTATCAATGACATCCAATGTCCATGGTCAGGAAACCGTAACCATCTATTGATCAACGAGCTAGTCAACTAGAGGCTTACTAGGGACATGGTGTTGTCTATGTATCCACACATGTATCTGAGTTTCCTATCAATACAATTATAGCATGGATAATAAACGATTATCATGAACAAGGAAATATAATAATAACTAATTTATTATTGCCTCTAGGGCATATTTCCAACAGTCTCCCACTTGCACTAGAGTCAATAATCTAGTTCACATCGCCATGTGATTTACACTCACAGGTCACATCGCCATGTGACCAACATCCAAAGAGTTTACTAGAGTCAATAATCTAGTTCACATCACTATGTGATTAGCACTCAATGAGTTCTGGGTTTGATCATGTTGCTTGTGAGAGAGGTTTTAGTCAACGGGTCTGAACCTTTCAGATCCGTGTGTGCTTTACAAATCTCTATGTCATCTCCTAGATGTAGCTACCACGTTCTATTTGGAGCTATTCCAAATAACTGTTCTACTTGGAGCTATTCTAAATTGTTGCTCCATTATACGTATCCGGTATCTCTACTCAGAGCTATCCAGATAGGTGTTAAGCTTGCATCGATGTAACCCTTTACGACGAACTCTTTTACCACCTCCATAATCGAGAAAATTCCTTAGTCCACTAGTTACTAAGGATAACTTTGACCGCTGTCCTGTGATCCATTCTTGGATCACTCTTGTACCCCTTGATTGACTCATGGCAAGGCACACTTCAGATGCGGTACACAGCATAGCATACTGTAGAGCCTATGTCTTAAGCATAGGGGACGACCTTCGTCCTTCCTCTTTCTTCTGTCATGGTTGAGCTTTAAGTCTCAACTTCATACCTTACTACTCAGGCAAGAACTCCTTCTTTGACTGATCCATCTTGAACACCTTCAAGATCATGTCAAGGTATGTGCTCATTTGAAATTTCCATTAAGCGTTTTGATCTATCCTTATAGATCTTGATGCTCAATGCTCAAGCAGCTTAATCCAGGCTTTCCATTGAAAAACACTTTCCAAATAACCCTATATGCTTTCCAGAAATTCTACGTCATTTCTGATCCATAATATGTCAACAACATATACTCATCAGAAATTCTATAGTGCTCCCACTCACTTCTTTGGAAATACAAGTTTCTCATAAACTTTGTATAAACCCAAAATCTTTGATCATCTCATCAAAGCATACATTCCAACTCCGAGATGCTTACTCCAGTCCTTAGAAGGATTGGTAGAGCTTTGCATACTTATCAGCATCTTTTAGGATTGACAAAACCTTCCGGTTGTATCACATACAACCTTTCCTCAAGAAAATCATCGAGGAAACAATGTTTTGACATCCTATCTGCAAGATTTCATAAATAATGCAGTAATCGCTAATATAATTCCAACAGACTCTTAGCATCGCTACGAGTGAGAAAGTCTCATCGTAGTCAACTCCTTGAACTTGTCGGAAAACATCTTAACGACAAGTCGAGATTTCTTAATGGTGATACTTACCATCATTGTCCGTCTTCCTTTTAAAATCCATATGTACCTAACAGCCTTACGACCATCAAGTAGTTCTTCCAAAGTCTACACTTTGTTTTCATACATGGATCCTCTCTCGGATTTTATGGCCTCGAGCCATTTATCGGAATCCGGGCCCACCATCGCTTCTCCATAGCTCGTAGGTTCATTGTTGTCTAGCAACATGACTTCCAAGACAGGATTACATACCACTCTGAAGTAGTACGCATCCTTGTCATCCCACGAGGTTTGGTAGTGACTTGATCTGAAGTTTCATGATCACTATCACAAGCTTCCACTTCAATTGGTGTAGGTGCCACAGGAACAACTTCCTGTGCCCTGCCACACACTAGTTGAAGAGACGGTTCAACAACCTTATCAAGTCTCCACCATCCTCCCACTCAATTCTTTCGAGAGAAACTTTTACTCGAGAAAGGACCCGATTCCAGAAACAATCCCTTATTGCTTTCGAATCTGAGACAGGAGGTATACCCAACTGTTTTGGGTGTCCTATGAAGATGCATTTATCCGCTTTGGGTTCGAGCTTATCAGCCTGAAACCTTTTCACATAAGCGTCGCAGCCCCAAACTTTTAAGAAATGACAGCTTAGGTTTCTCTAAACCATAGTTCATATGGTGTCATCTCATCGGAATTACGTGGTGCCCTATTTAAAGTGAATGTGGTTGTCTCTAATGCCTAACCCATAAACTATCGTGGTAATTCGACAAGAGACATCATGGTATGCATCATAACCAATAGAGTGCAGTTATGATGTTCGGACACACCATCACACTACGGTGTTCCAGGCTATATTAGCTGTGAAACAATTTCCACAATGTCTTAATTCTGTGCCAAACTCGTAATTCAGATATTCATCTCTATGATCATATCATAGATATTTTATCCTCTTGTCACGACGATCTTTCAACTTCACCCTGAAATTACTTGAACCTTTCAATAATTCAGACTCGTGATTTATCAAATAAATGTACTCAACATCTACTCAAATCATCTGTGAATTAAGAACATAACGATATCCACTACACGCCTCAGCACTCATTGGACTGCACACATCAAAATGTATTACTTCCAACAAGTTGCTTTCTAGTTCCATTTTACTGAAAACGAGGCTTTCAGTCATCTTGCCCATGTGGTATGATTTGCATGTCTTAAGTGATTCAAAATCAAATGAGTCAAACGGTCCATTTGCATGGAGTTTCTTCATGCATATACACCAATAGACATGGTTCGCATGTCTCAAACTTTTCAAAAACGAGTGAGCCCAAAGATCCATCAACATGGAGCTTCTTCATGCGTTTTATACCGATATGACTTAAGTGGCAGTGCCACAAGTAGGTGGTACTATCATTACTATCTTTTGGCATGAACATGTGTAACACTACGATCGAGATTCAATAAACCATTCATTTTAGGTGCAAGACCATTGAAGGTATTATTCAAATAAACAGAGTAACCATTATTCTCCTTAAATGAATAACCGTATTGCGATAGACATAATCCAATCATGTCTATGCTCAACGCAAACACCAAACTCGATGGTAGAGGGAGCGTGCGATGATTGATCATATCAACATTGGAAACACTTCCAACACATATCGTCAGCTCACCTTTAGCTAGTCTCCGTTTATTCCGTAGCTTTTATTTCGAGTTACTAACACTTAGCAACCGAACCGGTATCTAATACCCTGGTGCTACTAGGAGTACTAGTAAAGTACACATCAACACAATGTATATCCAATATACTTCTATCGACCTTGCCAGCCTTCTAATCTACCAAGTATCTAGGGTAATTCTGCTCCAGCGGCTGTTCCCCTTATTACAGAAGCACTCAGTCTCGGGTCTGGGTTCAACCTTGGGTTTCTTCACTAGAGCAGCAGTTGAATTGCCGTTTCATGAAGTATCCCTTCGTGCCCTTGCCCTTCTTGAAACTAGTGGTTTCACCAACCATCAACAATTGATGCTCCTTCTTGATTTCTACTTTTGTGGTGTCAAACATCGCGAATATCTCAAGGATCATCATATATGTCCCTGATATATTATAGTTCATCACGAAGCTCAAGCAGCTTGGTGGTAATGACTTCGGAGAAACATCACTATCTCATCTGGAAGATCAACTCCCACTCGATTCAAATGATTGTTGTACTCAGACAATCTGAGCACAAGCTCAACAATTGAGCTTTTCTCCCTTAGTTTGCAGGCTAAGAAAATCGTCGGAGGTCTTATACCTCTTGACATGGGCACGAGCCTGAAATCCCAATTTCAGTCCTCGAAACATCTCATATGTTTCGCGACGTTTCAAAAACCGTCTTTGGTGCCTCAACTCTAAACCGTTTAACTGAACTATCACGTAGTTATTAAAACGTGTATGTCAGATGTTCGCAACATCCACAGACAACGTTCGAGGTTCAGCACACTGAGCGGTGCATTAAGGACATAAGCCTTCTATGAAGCAATGAGGACAATCCTCAGTTTACGGACCTAGTCCGCATAATTGCTACTATCAACTTTCAACTAAATTTTCTCTAGGAACATATCTAAACAGTAGAACTGAAGCGCGAGCTACGACATAATTTGCAAAAACCTTTTGACTATGTTCAGGATAATTAAGTTCATCTTATGAACTCCCACTCAGATAGACATCCCTCTAGTCATCTAAGTGATTACATGATCCGAGTCAACTAGGCCGTGTCCGATCATCACGTGAGACGGACTAGTCAACATCAGTGAACATCTTCATGTTGATCGTATCTTCTATACGACTCATGCTCGACCTTTCGGTCTTCTGTGTTCCGAGGCCATGTCTATACACATGCTAGGCTCGTCAAGTTAACCCTAAGTGTTTTTCATGTGTAAAACTGTCTTACACCCATTGTATGTGAACGTAAGGATCTATCACACCCGATCATCACGTGGTGCTTCGAAACGACGAACTTTAGCAACGGTGCACAGTTAGGGGAGAACACTTCTTGAAATTGTTGTAAGGGATCATCTTATTTACTACCGTCGTTCTAAGCAAATAAGATGTATAAACATGATAAACATCACATGCAATCAAATAATAGTGACATGATATGGCCAATATCATATAGCTCCTTTGATCTCCATCTTGGGGCTCCATGATCATCTTGTCACCGGCATGACACCATGATCTCCATCATCATGATCTCCATCATCGTGTCTCCATGAAGTTGTCACGTCAACTATTACTTCTACTACTACAGCTAACGGTTAGCAATAAAGTAAAGTAATTACATGACGTTTATGTTGACACGCAGGTCATAAATAAATTAAGACAACTCCTATGGCTCCTGCCGGTTGTCATACTCATCGACATGCAAGTCGTGATTCCTATTACAAGAGCACGATCAATCTCATACATCACATATATCATTCATCACATCCTTTTGGCCATATCACATCACATAGCATACCCTGCAAAAACAAGTTAGACGTCCTCTAATTGTTGTTTGCATGTTTTATGTGGCTGCTATGGGTTTCTAGCAAGAACGTTTCTTACCTACGCAAAGACCACAACGTGATATGCCAATTGCTATTTACCCTTCATAAGGACCCTTTTCATCGAATCCGATCCGACTAAAGCGGGAGAGACAGACACCCGCCAGCCACCTTATGCAACTAGTGCATGTTTGTCGGTGGAACCGGTCTCACGTAAGCATACGTGTAAGGTTGGTCCGGGCCGCTTCATCCCACGATGCCGCCGAATCAAGATAAGACTAGTAACGGCAAGCATATTGAACAAAATCAACGCCCACAACTACTTTGTGTTCTACTCGTGCATAGAAACTACGCATAGACCTAGCTCATGATGCCACTGTTGGGGAACGTAGCAGAAAATTCAAAATTTTCCTACGTGTCACCAAGATCTATCTATGGAGAAACCAGCAACGAGGGGAAGAAGAGTGCATCTACATACCCTTGTAGATCGCTAAGCGGAAGCGTTCAAGAGAACGGGGTTGAAGGAGTCGTACTCGTCGTGATCCAAATCACCGGAGATCCTAGTGCCGAACGGACGGCACCTCCGCGTTCAACCACACGTACAGCCCGGTGACCGTCTCCCATGCCTTGATCCAGCAAGGGAGAGGGAGAGGTTGAGGAAGACTCCATCCAGCAGCAGCACAATAGCATGGTGGTGGTGGAGGAGCGTGGAAATCCTGCAGGGCTTCGCCAAGCACCACGGGAGAGGAGAAGGACTTGGGAGAAGGGGGAAGGAGGTAACCAAAGGCATGGATGAAAGAGACCTCCTTCCCCCACTATATATAGGAGGGCCAAAGGGGGGGCTCCGGCCCTAGGAGATCCAATCTCCTAGGGGGGTGGCGGCCAAGGGAGGTTTCCCTCCCCCCCAAGGCACCTAGGAGGTGCCTTACCCCCTTGGGACTCTTCCTTAGGGTTCCCCCCCACCCTAGGCGCATGGGCCCTAGGGGGAAGTGGCGCCCCAGCCCACTTTGGGCTGGATCCCTTCCCAATTCAGCCCATGGGACCCTCCGGGATAGGTGCCCACCCGGTGGGCCCCCGGGACCCTTCCGGTGGTCCCCGGTACAATACCGATGACCCCGAAACTCGTCCCGATGGCCGAAATAGGACTTCCTATATATAAATCTTTACCTCCGGACCATTCCGGAACTTCCTCATGACGTCCGAGATCTCATCCGGGACTCGTAACAACATTCGGTAACCACATACAAACTTCCTTTGCAAACCCTAGCGTCATCGAACCTTAAGTGTGTAGGACCCTACGGGTTCGGGAGACATGCAGACATGACCGAGACGTTCTCCGGTCAATAACCAACAGCGGGATCTGGATACCCATGTTGGCTCCCACATGTTCCACGATGATCTCATCGGATGAACCACGATGTCAAGGACTTAATCAATCCCGTATACAATTCCCTTTGTCTATCGGTACGATACTTGCCCGAGATTCGATCGTCGGTATCCCGATACCTTGTTCAATCTCGTTACCGGCAAGTCTCTTTACTCGTTCCGTAACACATCATCCCGTGATCAACTCCTTGATCACATTGTGCACATTATGATGATGTCCTACCGAGTGGGCCCAGAGATACCTCTCCGTTTACACGGAGTGACAAATCCCAGTCTCGATTCGTGCCAACCCAACAGACACTTTCGGAGATACCTGTAATGCACCTTTATAGTCACCCAGTTACGTTGTGACGTTTGATACACCCAAAGCATTCCTACGATCCGGGAGTTGCACAATCTCATGGTCTAAGGAAATGATACTTGACATTAAAAAAGCTTTAGCATATGAACTACACGATCTTTGTGCTAGGCTTAGGATTGGGTCTTGTCCATCACATCATTCTCCTAATGATGTGATCCCGTTATCAATGACATCCAATGTCCATGGTCAGGAAACCGTAACCATCTATTGATCAACGAGCTAGTCAACTAGAGGCTTACTAGGGACATGGTGTTGTCTATGTATCCACACATGTATCTGAGTTTCCTATCAATTATAGCATGGATAATAAACGATTATCATGAACAAGGAAATATAATAATAACTAATTTATTATTGCCTCTAGGGCATATTTCCAACACCAATTCCATATCCAATATTTGTAACTTTCAAGTGCTCTGTGAGGTATATCTTCAGCAAGAGCCGACTGTGGAACTATTTAGAGAGTACTTCTATCTGAACCGGCAGAATGAGTGTACCAATGGCCTTAGCTTAGAACTTGGAGGTATCTCAATTCAGCGCCGGCAGGGTGCGGTTTTTCCCCTCATAGTTTTACCAAGTCACCCAAAGGACTGGAACCAAACTTGGTTTTACTGTCACGACATCTCACCCGCCAAAGAGAAGCCACTGCTGGGTTACCGCCCCGATCGTCTTGACACCAAGTTCGCCCTGCCGGATAAACTTACCGTTGCTGAACGCAAGAAGCTGCTTCCATCTATCAGAAGAATCAATGGCTTGTTGGGGAACGGTTTAACCGGAGTTGATCTAACCCGCTGCTGGATCTCATGGCGGATTATTCCATTAAGCCGTCGCTCAAAGTTGATGTATGAATATGGTGGAGACCCGGATGACTCTCTCCGTCATACCCCGGTTCAACTAACCGAGGAAGATGTTGTCGCAATGTCAAATGTTCTGGTGAATGCGAAGTATGAAGATTGCAGTGTCGTTGGGTTAAATCCCTTCTGTAAATTTAACCCGGTTCCAGAAGTAAGGGAATTCTGATCTTTTTCCTTTGTATTCTGTCCAGCCGTATTGTTTATCACTGATCCTTCCCCGATAGATTTCGGCTATGAGTTTGTTACTGTACGTAGTAGCAACACTACAAACGAATATTATTCGGCTTTCTCTTGAATGGGTGTGTATGTGGTAAATAAAGGGGACTGGTCAAAAGAGCTTGAAAGAGACATTCTTGCTAAAGGTCCATAGTTCCCAAATATTAAGCCACAGCGAAAACCTATGCATGATCACTTATTTGGCATAATCTCCTTCACGTGAAGTTCCAGCAAACAATGATTGAAACAAAGTGTTTAAGAGCCTAGAGGAGGACACAATTATGGGTGTTTTCAAGAGCACTTGAGCATCATGTTTTACTATATGCTTTCTACTCCCTAACTTATGTTTTCATGGCTCTATCTTAAGAAACTCTTCCATGCATTCCCGGCAAGCAAGTGTTTTCTAGATTAAAAGAAATGAAGTGTTGCAAAGTTGTTTTATCTAGTAGATCATAAACTTTGTGTTGATTATCATTACTTCACTAACACTTACACTATAACCATGCCACCAGTATATCTATGATAAGTTTTCAAGTCAAGAAGCAGAGGGCTATCTAGGCATACCGATCGTAAGTGAGCCAAAACCTTCTCGTTATTTCGGTTTAAACAACTGAGTTCCTTATGATTCGAATGTCTCTCTATGTTGCTCGAGGACGATCAAGTTTATCCTTTGGGGGGTTATTGAGTGATATCTTTACACTCATTTCAACCTTGTTTAAACCAAGATATTTCATTAAAAGAGAGAAATTTTGCTTCAATATTTTCACTAATGACTAATGAATGCAAATGATTTCACAAATCCTCTCTTTAATATTTTTTCCACTAGAAATGGGCTAAAAAGGGAAGATATCACGTGGAGAAAGGAAAGGGAAGGAAATGGGGAGAAATAAATCATCAGGAGGCACCAGAAGGCCTCTAGAGCAACACGCGCTCACGTGAGTGGCCGTTGATGTGGAAACTGAGGCAGCTCGTCCACCTAAACAACTTTTATGAAGGGGACCCCATCGAAATATTAACAGAACTATCAGAGAAGGAGCGTCAAGCACAACCACAACCCATTCAACATCATCTCCATCCACAAACCCTAGTCGCCGCCATTTTCCCCTCCATAGCCATCTCCACCACATAGCCCTCTCTCATCTAGTTCATACTTGTAATCATGCATCGCACAAAGCATCCATTGTAAGACATATTGCAATCAATCAATCAATCTCAAGATGTGTCCTTCAATGATTTCTTCTCGTGAACTAATCTCCATGTGTGAGTAGTCCGGTAAGGTATGGGGTGAAGCATGAGCCTTGCAGCCGCATGTATTTGGTGAAGGGACCAATGGAAGTCTTTGACACAGCGTCTTGTATGTGTGAAATAAAATTACATCATGAAGTATGTCTTGTCTTGTCCGCGATCTTCATCCATGCAGGTACCCAGAATCATGGAGATCGAGCGCCGGAGAGGTTAGGAGCAAGGGGACCATGAAATGTTGTATCAAACACCGATGAAGTAAGATTTAGTAGGGTAACATGGATCATAACCTTGGGGATTCATGAGGTGTAGTCATTGAACGTCCAAAGCTTTGTCTGATATTATTATCTTAATTATCGGGGCAACCCCGCGAGACGGATAGGGCCTTCGGTAGGACAACTGATTCTTGATGCAGGACTCATGTCGGTCAGGATGTTATTTGGACACATCCCCCATTCCAAATGAAGCAAGCACCTCTTAATGGGTGACTTCTCGAGCACAAACTAATATCATTTTTTTATCCCAACACCAATACATAGCATTAAGACCTCATCCCCGTACCTTCTTTTTATTATAAGTGTTTGAATCACTATTTGCTTGTTGATCCGGTCAAAAGTTGGATTTGACACTTTGGCAAAAGATTGCTAGAGACCCCATTCTTTCAAGGGAATCTTCCTCTCGTGGGTTCGATAACCCAGGGTCACCTCTGGGAAAAAAGGTGCGGGATACTCCTTTTAGTTCCAATACCAGATCAATAAAAAGGAGATATTAGTGCCTGTTAAGCCTCTACGTATAAAGTTTTCCCTAGTAATGAAAGCATAAACAAGATGATAAATCATAGAGTATCACTCCTACTTCCATGACCATTCCTATTTCCACTTCCATGGCTATCCACGCTTCTTTGATGCTAGAATTTTTGCCTTCATCCACTCACGATATTGCAATTAGGAGTCAGACATGCGGGGCTTGTGAACATTACCTTGTATTCTTGATCCATTTTCTTCATGTGTGCTTTGTCGGCAAGAACTCTCAACTTCTCTTCTTGGATTGCCGCCTTGTGCTCCTTGATTGCCACTTTGCACTTCTCCATTGACCTCAAACCACCTTAAGTCCTTGTTTTTACTTCCTCCAACTTGCTTTTGCTAGCTATGATCTCTTTGACTGCAGTCTTGAACATAACTTCATCTCCTCCATCTTTTGTTTGTCTCTCTCACCTCTTCTTCGATGCGACTTCTTTGCAATGATGCTTGAAGTTGTGGTGGGACTGGATTTGGACTTCATCAATATCATCGTCCGTATCGTCATTGTTGTGCACTTGTGCAGCCTACGATGGTTTAGCCTTCCTACATCTCCACTTATTGTGCTCATTGTTCCTATTTGTTGGATCATTGTTGCGTCAACAAGGGAACATGACAAAAGACCTGTTTTTTGGATACCTACGCTCATACAACTCGTTTATTTAGTTGAGCTATCAAGTTCAAAATTTCACATCGAAAACTTGGGTGTAAACAGTTCATAAAACTGTTTGAACAATAAATCAATAAATACCACCCCACCCCCCCCCCCCCCCCCCCCCCCCCCCCCCCCCCCCGCCATGCCCTTTGTCACTCAACTAGGTTTGGCACGGTTTATCAAAACAGATACAATGCCATGATAGTGTCATGCAATGCGCTTCTAATAGGTCTTCAGGCTTTGATTGGTCCCTTCTATTGGATCAATGCTTACATGAAATTTCTCTCCCTCTACTTTGTTTCGAAAGCAACATCACCTTGATTATCGTCATCCTCAAACGAAGTTTATAAAGACATATCCTCTGCCTACTGCCTCGTTCACCATTCTCCTGATTGCTGACTACATTATCGTAATTATAAACTAATGTGCGCTACAAATTTTCATATAAAATTACAATCGTATACTATCAAAACTAACCAATTATTTTGCCTATCCCTTTCATGATACACCTCATTGGCACTATACATGCTGAAGTCATCATCGACCACAGAGTAGGTAGAGATAGTCGGTGGCATCTGCATAAAGGACGCATGCAGGGTCAGAGTGAAGCTCGCTGACGACGGCATGGAGGAGCAGCCTTGGCTGCACCTCCCCCAGTTGATAGAGGCAAAAGTGTCTCATCTTTCGATGAGATGGTAGCTATCGTTTTGGAGGAAGTCGACTTTGATGATCCGACTACGAACATGCGAGGACGTCCGGCCTTGGCAATCGCTAAACCAACTCCGAGAGGTTATTGACCACGCCGGAGCATGATCAACCTGACCACGAAGGTCTGTTTCCTGGAGGCAAACAAAGAACAAGTAAGAAACTAAGATTGCAATCTAGATATTGCGAATATAAGAGGAAAGCTTTATTGATCAAGGTGGGGTTCTGTGACGTATTAGTCTGGTCGTTGAACACAAATGAAGTACGCGAAGTTGCAGCTATGGCAAACTTTTAATCTAAACAAAACTCAAAGTCTAAACAACACCCTAAGGGCTGTATATATGAAGGAAGAGGGGAGAATTCCGTGGCCCTTGGAAAGGGGGTCCGAAACCAACCCTAACTCTTGTTTCCTCACACATACGAACTCTAAAAATAGTCTATACTTGAGTATTTTGAAATTACATGGGTCTGGCCCAATAATAAAGTGACGCAGTACCTAGAACAGCCTCTGGACGAAATTTATGAAGTGGCCTCTTGTTTATTTCGTCCAAAGCTTTATGCACTCCTTATGATGGCTTCAAAGTCTTGAAAGCATCACTTACAACTCCGTTCTTGTTTCCCTTGTGCATGGCATCATCTCCATGCTTGGTCTTGCTCCAGTGTTCATCTCTCTTGTCCATGTAAGCAAAACAAATATCTCACTTACAACTCCGTTCTTGTTTCCCTTCATTTGTAAGCAAAACAAATATATCCAATTTAGACAGCATCATATTCTCATGAACATTAGAAGCATTACCAAGAAACGAAAATACCTGATAATTTAATTGGCATGCGCGAGCTCTAGTAATTGGTCCAATATATGTAGCAGTAGGGGTTTATGGCTGTAACAATGATATTGATGTTCTCATCACCCCCCCCCCCCCCCGCTTTTGGAAGAGCAGCCTTGGCAGCACCTTGCGCCTAGATGGCAAGTTCAACAGGTAATATGGGCTCCTTAAAAAGTACTGCCTATGATCCAAAAAATAAAAAAAATTAAGAGTACGCAATTTCTTAACTCGAGGCAGAAATATGTAAAGAGTATGATTACAGCAAGGCTCTAGCAGCACGCACAAGCACCAGCCGCCCAGTTACCTCCACTCCTACTCGACCACTACTCACAAAATATGCTAACTCCTTGTGCTCTCACTCTAACCCAGGACCTAAGAACATCTCCAGACGCGCCTCCATAACAGCCCTAGGAGTTTTTTTTAGCACAGGCATTAAAAAAGTGTCCCAATCACACCCCCACAGGCTCGTTTTACGTCGGAATTTACGAAATCTACGACCCGCGCTCGCAAGGCAATTCCAGAGAATCGGGGGCAGCTGAAGCACCGGCACTAGTTTTTAGCTACAAAAGGCCCACTGTCAGTCTTTAATCTCTCTCTCCTTCCTTTTTCTAACTAGCCCACCACGTGCAGTGCCAGTGCATGCAAGAATCTTCTCTTTCTCCTCCACGCTCCACCACGCCCTCATCCATCGTCACTGCCTGCGCCGGCTCCGGACGGGCGAGTACGGCCGGCGAGCGGGCGCTGACCGCGCCACCGAAGCTCGCCGCATCTCCGGCCGGATCTCCTTTTTCTCCCGCATGCCCGCCGCCCCTTCTCCTCCACGCTCCACCGCGCCACCCGAGCTCGCCGCCTCTCCGGCCGGATCCCGTGGGCGCGGCCGGCTCACCTTGCTGCTGCTCGACGCGGCAACCGGCCTCTGCCTCCTCACCGCCGCTGGTCGCGGCCGCCTCCTCGCCGCGCGCCGGCCTCTGCCTCCTCACCGCCGCTGGTCGCGGCCGCCTCCTCGCCGCGCGCCGGCCTCTGCCTCCTCACCGCCGCTGGTCGCGGCCGCCTCCTCGCCGCGCGCCGACCTCTGCCTCCTCACCGCCACTCTGCTAACCATGCTGCCTCCTCACCGCCTCACTCTGCTCACCGCGCGCCACCGTCGCCACCCTGCGCTTCACTCTACTCACCGCGCGCCACCATCGCCGCCTGCTCGTCGCGCGCCGGCCCGGGCGTGTCGGAGCCCAAGCTGCGTCGCGGCGCGCCCGAGGGCCTCGACTCCAGCAGCATCTCGCCGCCTCGTCCTCGACTCTGCCCGCGGCGGGCCGCGCCGCTCGTCACCGTCCCCACCCGCGACGCCAAGTCCGGCCCCATCCGCCTCCTCCCCACGTGTCGGCTCCTCCACCCGCTCGCCGTGTCGCCCGGCCTCCCGCACGCTGGCTGGTCGGTTCGCGCCGGCCGGCTCCGCCCGCTCGCCCGATCTACTCCACCCCCGGCCGGGTCTGCTCGCCGCCCCGCTCCATACGGCTCCGCTAGCCACATGGGCAGTTCGCGTGGTGGTGGTGGCTGGGTAGGTGCGTAGGGGCAGCGAATGGATATTTTTCCACCCCGAGGCTTAATTTTTCACCGGCAGCCCACCAGGGGGCAAAAAAAATGACTTGTGAAGGGCTCAACGGCTAGAGATGCTCGAAGCTCATCAAAGACCTGACTAGTGAAGATGGGCACTGTCAAGCTTACCCTCGTCGGTCCAAATACCAATCCGTTACGATGCTTCCATAAGTGCCAACATAAGTGTTGCGGTTTTAGTTCAAAGAACTTAAACCACAAAACATATTTCACATAAGAGGGAGTATCAGATTGTACGCACTCTGCCAGAATAAGTGTGGCTGTTGATACTAGTACCAAGATTACAAGATCTGTTGGAGCTCTTTTTTGGCCCAACTTTCCCTAAACCAGAAATTACCCACGTTTACAAGATCTGCTGGAGCACTTTTAGGGGAACGGATTGTTGCAGACTACTGACATGCCCCAACGAAATCACAACACTGTCCAAGCTCTGCAAATAAGGACCACCGTAGTAATGTTGACCTAGTTGCAAATACATACCACAACACCTGAGTCAAAGCATGGCGTCATGCACAATGATCAGAAGATAAAACATTGACTGGAATTGCAGCCTGAATAATACGACGACGGATCAAAAAAATGTCGCAACAAGCCAACAAAGGGGATGGTACTTCTAGTTATCTTCTCAAAATATTTGGCAGGCAGACTTCAGTGGAAATCAAATATTCACCAACCAGGCAAAAGAAATCAGAAGTACAGAACCAGAACACACACTAGACAAAAAATACTTCGACAGATCTTGAAACTTGTACCAGGTAACTTAGAAGGTCATCTCATGCGGCTTGTCACCATCCCTGAGAGAGAACCGGGCACCAAGATAATTTTTAAGGTCTGGGACAGCAACGATAGCCTTGATCAACTCGGCATCAATGACCTTCTGGTCATCCTTCTTGAAGTCTGGCAAATTCTTGGTTGCCTGCAGGGTAACAGAGAAGATATAAAATAAGGTATTGGAACAAGACGGGTAAAAGGCATCTAAAAGGATAATGATGCATGAATGTACCTCCTTCTCCGACTCAAATAGCTCGCCCTCAGTCTTCTTTGCCCTAGTCTTCTTCTCCCTAGCAAAGTACTTGTCATCAAACTTCTGCACATTAACCTTAGAGATGTCGACCTTTGTGGATGTGGCAATGACGTAAGTCTGGTTCACTCTGCGGATTGGCACGCCATTGATCTTGAAAGGTCCTAAAGAATAGCAAAATTTAAGATTATAGACATTACAAATTATGACTCATCTGGGGGAAAGCCCAGTGCTTGAGAATACAGATTAACGTAAAAAACAGTAGACCGATTATCAGCAAACAACTCCAACTCTGAATCACGAATCTAAGATCCAAAATAAGTCATCCGAATCATGAATCTAAGTTCCAAAATAAGTCATCTCACATGAGAAATAGAAGTGGGACTGCCAACAAAAAAATAGGAGCGGGACAACAGCAGAGGGAATTTACGTAACTTTGAATCCGGGATACCAATGAGACAGGGACAAGTGCTAACTAAAATAAATACCTAGTCCACAAGTACGGAAATTTGAGGGCATTTACAGAACACGAAATCATGTAACGCAAGCAATGTTCTTAGTGCAATTTCAAAATCACATTACTAAATACAATGAAGACTTATGAATGGTTAACACAATAACCCGTTGAGCTATTATTCAATCTCACATTCATACAAAAACTTAACCAAGGTGCTAGAGGTACACCACTAAACAAGCCAAAAAAAACATCCAAGGATTCAACAATGCAACAACCCTTCTCAAATAGCCAGATACAACCTAAAAATGTGTTCGCAATCAGCAGCTCTCCATGGGTAAAGCAACAGATCTACCAAAATGTCACATAAAAAAACGACGCCCTCCGACCCGTCACGTTAGCCTATCATACGAAGCAACGAGGTTTACCAGTGATGAGGAGAAGGCCGGACTTGAGCTGCTTGAGGAACACCACGCGCTTCCCCATGTACCTCCCCGCGAGCAGGATCAGCACCGTGCCCGGTGTGATGGTCGATCTGCAACAACCGAATCGATCTCGCTGTAAAACTCCGCACGGGATCGGGAGAGGAAGAAGCCAAGCGCGCGGAGTTGCCGGAGAACCGGGGAGGGACGGACCTGAGCTTGGTGGGATGGGGTTTGCGTGTGCTGACGGTGCGTGGCTTGACATCATCAGCGGGATAGAACTTGGGCTCGGCGACGGCGGCCGGCTTCTCGGCCTTGGGGAAGGCGCCGCCGTGCTTGGCCTTGATGGCCCAAAGCCCGCGGCGGTGGTAGGTGTGCGATCTCGACGCCCGCTTTATGCCGAGCGCCATCTTCGACATCGGAGCCATTGGTGATTCTTCGGTGGACGCGGAGCGGCAACGGGCCAGGCGGCGGTGGGAAGAATGGACTAGGGTTTTGGTCGCTCATTTATACGTGTGCGGTGGTGGAACGCTAGATATCTTCATGTAGTGTGGGCTAATTGCGCAGGCCGATACAGCCCGTGTGAAGGGCTTCTTAAGCCCAGTTCTTTTAACTTTCTGGAGTGCTGTTATGCGTACCGTTTAGTTTTTTTTCCCAAATAGGTTTTGTTTTACACTCTCTCCGTACCTAAAAATTTGTCTTTCTAAAGATTTCAACAAGTGACTACATACGAAGCAAAATGAGTGAATCTGCACTCTAAAGTATGTTTATATACATCCGTATGCGGTGGTCTATTTAAAATCTCTAAAAAGACAAATATTTAGGAACGGAGGGAGTACTAGTTAGTATGCATGTGCAACGCACGTCTCCCTTCAAAAAGTTATCCACAAGTTTTCAAAATCTACATTATCACTACATGATCACATGCTTTTCTGTTTTTGGTCTTGCTCAAAACTCTGCCTAGGTTGTCTCAACATAGCCAGTCTCAAGCCCGGGTAAAGAAGGAGAGTTGTGATAGACTTGGCGAGCCAACGTAAAAACTCAGCCACTCTTATGGAGATGAAACCCAAAAAAATTTCATTAGGGTATAACCCTCTCAGCGACACGCCACATCGGAACCCAGGTGGGGTGTCAAATGGGCAAGGGTCAGGCCGTCACCCTCTTGTGGCGCGTCGTGTCTTGATATGGATACGATGGCAAGTGAGCGAGGATTGTGTCGTCGCATCCTTAGTGGCGTGCTGCATTGGCGCCTGGATGTAGTGGAAAATGAGCAAGGGTCTTCGCATTTGACTCGACGAGTGCGAAGGGTAAGGAAGTTAGCCGAGCCTCGGAGGATTCGCTTAGGTAGCTGGAACGTAGGGTCTCTGACACGGAAGCTTCAGGAGTTAGTTGATGTAGTGGCAAGAAGAGGTGTTGATATCCTTTGCATCCAAGAAACCAAATGGAGGGGACAGAAGGCGAAGGAGGTGGAGGATACCTGCTTCAAGTTGTTGTACACGGGGACGGCTGCTACTTGTGATTCGCGTTGGTATTTCCCCGAAAAGGAGAAGATGATGCAGCACAGCAGAGGTAAGTATTTCCCTCAGTTATGAAACCAAGATTATCAATCCAATAGAAAAACCAAGCAACACTTTGTAAATAGCACCTGAAAAAAATACTTGCAACCCAATGCGTAAGAGGGGTTGTCAATCCCTCAACGGTATTGAGATAGATTAAATTGTATAGGTTTTAATAAGTAGATCTAACAAAAATACAAAATAAATAAATAAATAAATAAAAATTGCAGTAAGGTATTTTTGGTTTAATATATGGTAGGAAATAGACCCGGGGGGCATAGTTTTCACTAGAGGCTTCTCTCAAGAAAATAGCATACGGTGGGTAAATAAATTATTGTTGGGCAATTGATAGAAAAACAAATAATTATGAAGATATCCAAGGCAATGATCATATATATAGGCATCATGTCCAAGATTAGTAGACCGACTCCTGCCTGCATCTACTACTATTACTCCATGCATCGACCGCTATCCAGTATGCATCTAGTGTATTAAGTTCATGAAAAAATGGAGTAATGCAATAAGAATGATGACATGATGTAGACAAGATAAACTCATGTATGGATAAATGATAACCAACAAGTATAGGGGATCGCAACAGTTTTCCAGGGTAAAGTATTCAACCCAAATTTATTGATTCGACACAAGGGGAGCCAAATAATATTCTCAAGTATTAGCAGTTGAGTTGTCAATTTAACCACACCTGGAAACTTAATATCTATAGCAAAGTGTTTAGTAGCAAAGTAATATGATAGTAGTGGTAACGGTGGCAAAAGATAATGGTAGCAAAAGTAATATTTTTGGGTTTTGTAGTGATTGTAACAGTAGCAGTGGAAACATAAATAAGCGAAGAATAATATAGGAAAAGCTCGTAGGCATTGGATCGGCGATAGAGAATTATGTCAGATACGATCGATCATGTAACAGTCATAACATAGGGTGACACAGAAATAGCTCCAGTTCATCAATGTAATGTAGGCATGTATTCCGAATATAGTCATACGTGCTTATGGAAAAGAACTTGCATGACATCTTTTGTCCTACCCTCCTGTGGCAGCGGGGTCCTATTGGAAACTAAGGTATATTAAGGCCTCCTTTTAATAGAGTACCGGACCAAAGCATTAACACATAGTGAATACATGAACTCCTCAAACTACGGTCATCACTGGTAAGTATCCCGATTATTGTCACTTCGGGGTTAACGGATCATAACACATAATAGGTGACTATAGACTTGCAAGATAGGATCAAGAACTCTATATATTGATGAAAACATAATAGGTTCAAACCTGAAATCATGGCACTCGGACCCTAGTGACAAGCATTAAGCATAGCAAAGTCATAGCAACATCAATCTCAGAACATAGTGGATACTAGGGATCAAACCCTAACAAAACTAACTCGATTATATGGTAAATCTCATCCAACCCATCACCGTCCAGCAAGTCTATGATGGAATTACTCACACACGGCGGTGAGCATCATGAAATTGGTGATGGAGGAAGGTTGTAACGCCCTCGATGCGGCTATATCTCCCACGTGTCGAAGCACGACTTAGAGGCATAACCGCATTGAAAGCAATGTCGCAAGTGAGGTAATCTTCACACAACCCATGTAATACATAAGGAAAAGAGATACATAGTTGGCTTACAATCGCCACTTCACACAATACATGAATAAAGCATTACATCATCCAGATACAATCAAGGTCCGACTACGGAACCAAAATAAAAGAAGACTACCCCAAATGCTACACAGATCCCCGATCGTCCCAACCGGGCTCCACTACTGATCAACTGGAAAACGGAACAACATAATGAACGAGATCTTCATCGAGCTCCTCCTTGAGCTCGGTTGCATCACCTGCACGGTATCATCGGCACCTGCGAATTGGTTTTGGAAGTATCTGTGAGTCACGGGGACTCAGCAATCTCACACCCTCGCGATCAAGACTATTTAAGCATATGGGTAAGGTAAAAGGTATGAGGTGGATCTGCAGTAATCGACTAGTATATATGGTGGCTAACATACGCAAATGAGAGTGAGAAGAGAAGGCAAAAGCACGGTCGAACAACTATGATCAAGAAGTGATCCTAGAACAACCTACGTCAAGCATAACTCCAACACCGTGTTCACTTCCCGGACTCCGCTGAGAAGAGACCATCACAGTTACACACGCGATTGATGTATTTTAATTAAGGTCAACTTCAGGTTTTCTACAACCGGACATTAACAAATTCCCATCTGCCCATAACCGCGGGCACGGCTTTCGGAAGTTCAAATCCCTGCAGGGGAGTCCCAACTTAGCCCATCACAAGCTCTCATGGTCAACGAAGGATATTCCTTCTCCCAAGACAATCCGATCAGACTCGGCATCCCGGTTACAAGACATCCTCGACAATGGTAAAACAAGTCCAGCAACACCGCCCGAATGTGCCGACAAATCTCGATAGGAGCTGCACATATCTCGTTCTCAGGGCACACTCAGATGAGACATCCTATGAGTAAAACCAACCCTCAAGTTGCCCCGAGGTGAACCCACATTCTACTCGGTCGTACCAACACTCAGAGGAGCACTGGCCCAGGGGGGTTAAATAAAGATGACCCTTGAGTCTGCAGAACCCAAGGGAAAGAAAAGGCTAGGTGGCGAATGGTAAAACCAATGTTGGGCATTGCTGGAGGAGTTTTATTCTAGGCGAACTGTCAAGGGGTTCCCATTATAACCCAACCGTGTAAGGAACGCAAAACCGGGAACATAACACCGATATGATGGAAACTAGGGTGGCAAGAGTGGAACAAAACACCAGGCATAAGGCCGAGCCTTCCACCCTTTACCAAGTATATAGATGAATTAATTAAAATAAGAGATATTGTGATATCCCAATAAAATATCCATGTTCCAACAAGGAACAAACTCCAATCTTCACCTGCAACTAGCAACGCTTTAAGAGGGGCTGAGCAAAGCGGTAACATAGCCAAACAACGGTTTGCTAGGACAAGGTGGGTTAGAGGCTTGGTTTAACAATATGGGAGGCATGGTAAGCAAGTGGTAGGTATCGCAGTATAGGCATAGCAAAAGAGCGAGCAACTAGCAAGCAAAGATAGAAGTGATTTCGAGGGTATGGTCATCTTGCCTGAAATCCCGCAAGGAAGAAGAACGAGTCCAGGAAGAAGACAAACCGACGTAGTCGAACGGGTCCTCACAAACGCGACGTTATCGGAACCAACCCGAAGAAGCAACACCGGAAAGAAGCACACAACATAGTAAACAACCAACACAAGAACATGGCATGATATGCGGGATGCGGTATGTGATGCATATGCATGATTTGGAAAGGAATGATTAAACCTGGCCTCAACTTGGAAATCCAAGAGTGCCACTGGAAAGGTGAGATGATTTCGGTTGAAATCGATATAAAGATCACCGGAATCGGATGCACGGTTCGGAAATGGCAAGCAAAACAAATATGGCACCAGTCTGTGATAAACAGCAAGTAGCCTTCTAAATGCATCAAGATAAATATGCTACAACACTCAAACATGGCAACAAAATAGATGGTCGTTATCCACTCAAGATGCTTGACAAAAGATGAACATTGAGCTACAGATAATTCATTCATTAACAGGTTCAAACAAGCATGGCAAAAGTGCAAATGATAACAGGTTTCAGACTTCGTGAAATTAACAGCATGTCAGGAATTTATCATCAGGAAGCAATGTTTAGAGCATGATAACTATATGCTACAGGAACATAACATGGCAAAGCAGGCATGGCATGAAGCTACTCTAAGCATATAACAAAAGTCCCTCAATGACCATGAGCCAAAAGGGATCATAAAATACAATTGCAAGCATGTGAACATGGCAAAAACACAAACAAATCCAGACTTAGTGAAAAACTGGAGCATGCAAAACAGTTAACGAGTAGGCATATTTACGAGCTTGATGGACTCGCTATAGAGCATGGCATGACAAACTAAGCATACACCCATGAAGAAGACATGGCATAGAAGGTAGACATGGCAAGAACAATAACATAGCATGCACAGATCAATAGCAACATCCTCGGCAAAATCGCTAAATATGTCAACAATCTGCCAGGATCATTTTATAGCAAAAGTAGAGCTCGATTGAATCAAGCTAGGGTGCTCCATAATTGCAAACAAAGACATGGATGGATAGAGCACCACAATATTAACAAAACATCCTTACCGATCATCCTCAAAAGAGGCACGGATCACTAGGTAACGACATGAACATATGGCATAAAAACAAGATCAGGACAAGGACTTAGTGAAATTCTAAGTCCCTGAAATCAGCATCATTGAGTAAGCTACTTTGCATGCCTGTGCTAGTCACCAAAAAGATCACAAAAATACATGGCATACACCCTTGTAAATATGACATGGCATTCTACAAAACACATGTAGAGCTCAGGGTCATAGCATGCACACATTAATCATGGCAAAAATGACAAAAGGCCATTTGCTGAAACAGATCTAAAATATTCCTCACATAGCCCTCTTCCAACAACATTTCGTGCATCAAGATGAGCTCAAATTAAAATGATGCAATGAGATGGAATGATGTACTCGTCGAGACGAACATTTTGATATGCTACACGCACAAAACGGAGCTACGGATGCAAAGTTATGACATGATGAACATGGGCACATGAATCTGGAAACTTCGGGGACTTAGTGAAATTTTACCTCCGCGAAAAGTCAACGCGGGATGAGGATATCCGGGACGGAGAGATCCGGGGACGGGCGCGGGTGTTTGGATCGGCGAGGTGGTGGATCTGATCCCGATCCGCGGAGGAGAGGGCCGGCTAGGGTTCCGGCGACGCATGCCGGCGCGGCTGCCGGAGCACGCAGCGGCGAAGGAGAGGCGGCAGGGAGGACGGCGGCGAGCCCTGGTGGCGCGGGGACGGCAGTGCAGCAGGGAGGCGGCACATGAGCAGGCGACGGCAGGGGCGCGCGCGGCGGGGTGGAGGAGCGGCGGCTGGGTCCGGCGAGGGCGAACGGGCGACGGCGCATCGGGGCGTGGGAGCGCGCGACGGTGGTCGGCGGTTGGCAGCGACGGCGAACGGCGGACACGGGCGGCGCAGCTCTCGGGCGGCGGCGCGAGGCACGGCCCGGGTGCGGCCCGGGGGCGGGCCGGCGATGGGCCCGCGGGCCCGGCGGCGCGGTGGAGAGAGAGGCCCGGCGGCGGTGACGTGGCGAGGTGGGATTGGTCCGGCGCGGCGGCTGGACATGTCCGGACGGAGGAATAATTTTCCGGTGGTGCGAGGACGAAGGGATCTAGGGTTAGGGGCGAAATAGACCCGGGATTGAAATGGAGGGATCTATTTATAGAGGTAGAGGGAGCTAGGAGAGTCCAAATGAGGTGCGGTTTGCGGCCACGCGATCATGATCGAATGCTCTAGATGATGGAGGGTGTTTGGATGGGTTTTGGGCCACTTTGGAAGGGTGTTGGGCTGCAACACACCCGAGGCCTTTACGGTTCCTCGGTTAACCGTTGGAGTATCAAACGAAGTTCAAATGGCACGAAACTTGACAGGCGGTCTACCGGTAGTGAACCAAGGCCGCATGACAAGTCTCGGTCCAATCCGAGAACGTTTAACACCCGCACACAAAAAGAGGTAGAAAGGGACACCGGGGGACATAGGAGCGCCGGAATGCAAAACGGACAACGGGGAAAATGCTCGGATGCATGAGACAAACATGTATGCAAATGAAATGCACATGATGACATGATATGCAATGCATGACACGCAAGCAATGACAATGCAACAACAGCGAATACCCGGAGGACACCTGGCACATCGGTCTCGGGGCATTACAAAGGTTGATGATGATGATGATGGCGACGGATTCCCCTCTCCGGAGCCCCGAACGGACTCTAGATCAGCCCTCCCGAGAGAGTTTAGGGCTTGGCGGCGGCTCCGTATCGTAAAACGTGATGAACCCTTCTCTTTGGGTTTTTTCTCCCCGAAAATGAATATATGGAGTCAAGGTTGAGGTCGGTGGAGCGTCAGGGGGCCCACGAGGCAGGGGGAGCTCCCATGGGGGTAGGGCGCGCCCCCACCCTTGTGGACAGGTGGTGGCCCCCCTGACGCGGATCTTTCTTCCAATATTTTTTATATATTCCAAAATAATTCTCCGTTGATTTTCAGGTCATTCCGAGAACTCTTATTTCTGCACAAAAGTAACACCATGGCAATTCTGCTGAAAACAGCGTCAGTCCGGGTTAGTTCCATTCAAATCATGCAAGTTAGAGTCCAAAACAAGGGGAAAAGTGTTTGGAAAAGTAGATACGGCGGAGATGTATCAATAAACCTCAACTTGTTACCCTTAATAGCAATGATACATGCATGTCATGTCGCTTTCTGTCACTGAGATTGAGCACCACAAGATCGAACCCATCACAAAGCACCTCTTCCCATGGCAAGATAAATCAATCTAGTTGGCCAAACCAAACCAATAAATCGGACAAGAAATACGAGGCTATGCCAATTATGCATAAAAGAGTTCAAATAAGACTCAAATAATATTCATGGATAGAATTGATCATAAACTCACAATTCATCGGATCCCAACAAACACATCGTAAAAAAGAGTTACATCAAATAGATCTCCAAGAACATCGAGGCGAACATTGTATTAAAGATCAAAAAGGGAGAAAAGCCATCTAGCTACTAACTACAGACCCGTAGGTCTATGGTAAACTACTCACGCATCATCGGAGGGGCAACAAGGATGATGAAGAACCCCTCTGTGATCGTTGCCCCCTTCGGTAGAGTGCCAGAAAAGGACTCTAGATTGGATCTCGTGGTTCTGGAACTTGCGGCGGTGGAAAAAGTATTTCGTCAACTCCCCTAGGGCTTTTGGGATTTAGAGTATTTATAGAGGCGGAGGTAGGTCATGTTGGGGAACGTTGCATGGAAAACAGAAAAAAAATCTACGCACACGCAAGATCTAGCCATGGAGATGCATAGCTACGAGAGAGGGAGAGCATCTACATACCCTTGTAGATCGCTAAGCGGAAGCGTTTATCAACGCAGTTGATGTAGCCGTACACCTTCATGATCCGTCCCGGTCAAGTACCGAATGTACGGCACCTCCGCGTTCAGCTCAATGACGTCCTCGCCTTCTCGATCCAGCAAGAGAGGCGAAGTAGTAGATGAGTTCTGGCAGCACGACGGTGATACGTCTCCAACGTATCTATAATTTTTGATTGTTTCATGCTATATTATATTCTGTTTTGGACATTATTGGGCTTTATTATACACTTTTATATTATTTTTGGGACTAACCTATTAACCGGAGGCCCAACCCAGGCTGTTTTTTGCCTATTTCAGAGTTTCGCAGAAAAATAATATCAAATGGAGTCCAAACGGAATGAAATCTTCTAGAACGTGATTTTTGGAACGAACATGATCCAAAAGACTTGGACCCTACGTCAAGAAAGCAACCAGGAAGGCACGAGGTAGGGGGCGCGCCTACCCCCCCAGGCGCGCCCTCCACCCTCGTGGGGCCCATGTTGCTCCACCGACATACTTCTTCCTCCTATATATACCTACGTACCCCCAAACTACCAGATACGGAGCCAAAACCCTAATTCCACCGCCGCAACCTTCTATACCCGTGAGATCCCATCTTGGGGCCTTTTCCGGAGCTCCGCCGGAGGGGGCATCGATCACGAAGGGCTTCTACATCAACACCATAGCCTCTCCGATGATGTGTGAGTAGTTTACCTCAGACCTTCGGGTCCATAGTTATTAGCTAGTTGACTTCTTCTCTCTTTTTTGGATCTCAATACAATGTTCTCCCCCTCTCTTGTGGAGATCTATTCGATGTAATCTTCTTTTGCGGTGTGTTTGTTGAGACCGATGAATTGTGGGTTTATGATCAAGTTTATCTATGAACAATATTTGAATTTTCTCTGAATTCTTTTATGTATGATTGGTTATCTTTGCAAGTCTCTTCGAATTACCAGTTTGGTTTGGCCTACTAGATTGATCTTTCTTGCAATGGGAGAAGTGCTTAGCTTTGGGTTCAATCTTGCGGTGTCCTTTCCCAGTGACAGTAGGGGCAGCAAGGCACGTATTGTATTGTTGCCATCGAGGATAACAAGATGGGGTTTATATCATATTGCATGAGTTTATCCCTCTACATCATGTTATCTTGCTTAAAGCATTACTCTGTTCTTTTGAACTTAATACTCTAGATGCATGCTGGATAGCGGTCGATGTGTGGCGTAATAGTAGTAGATGCAGGCAGGAGTCGGTCTACTTGTCCCGGACGTGATGCCTATATACATGATCATACCTAGATATTCTCATAACTATGCTCAATTCTGTCAATTGCTCAACAATAATTTGTTTACCCACCATAATACTTATGCTCTCGAGAGAAGCCATTAGTGAAACCTATGGCCCCCGGGTCTATTTTCTATCATATTAATCTTCCATCAACAAGCTATTTCTTGCATCGTTTTTATTTTGCTTTATTTACTTTGCATCTTTATCATGAAAATACCAAAAATATTATCTTATCATATCTATCAGATCTCACTTTCGCAAGTGACCGTGAAGGGATGACAACCCCTTTATTGCATTGGTTGTGAGGATTTTATTTGTTTGTGTAGGTGCGAGGGACTCGTGCGTGGCCTCCTACTAGATTGATACCTTGGTTCTCAAAAACTGAGGGAAATACTTATGCTACTTTGCTACATCACCCTTTCCTCTTCAAGGGAAAACCAACGCAATGCTCAAGAGGTAGCAAGAAGGATTTCTGGCGCCGTTGCCGGGGAGTCTGCGCAAAAGTCAACATATCAAGTACCCATCACAAACCCTTATCTCCTGCATTACATTATTTGTCATTTGCCTCTCGTTTTTCTCTCCCCCACTTCACCCTTGCCGTTTTATTTGCCCTCTCTCTCCGTCCTCCTTCTCTTCCCCTTTTGCCTCTTTTTTCCCGTTTCTTGTTTGCTCGTGTGTTGGATTGCTTGCTTGTCGTTATGGCTAGTCCTTTATCCGCTCCCTTGTCTCCCGAGTTTGAGGTTCTTCACTTCAAACAAAGACAAGGAGAAAAATTAAAAGATGGTTGGTTTAGGATGATGGGATCTTATCGTAATTGCACCCTAGAGGTGCATTTTAGAATTTTGCTTTGCAATTTTTATGTTGGACTAAATATGTCTCATAGACAACTCTTGGACTGCGTTGCCAAAGGAAATTTTATCGAAATCGATCCCAGTATTGCGCATGAAATTATAGAGGGGATAGTGGGAACACTACCTCAACAAAAGGGGCCTCATCATACCCAGGAAGAAACCCAAGTTTTTGAGAAAATTTGAGAAGTAACGAAAATATTACAAAAATCTCTTGAACCTCTTAAGATTGTTAGCGGGAATCTTCACTGCATGAATATGTTGATCACTCTTTGTAATAAGCGGTTGGACTCTTTAGGTTTAAAAATTTCCGAATATGAAGGGAAACGTAAAGAACCTCCCTGATTCAAGCATGAATCCGCTAAAAAATTAAAAGATGGCAATACCTAGATCTATCTTCGCTTTTATGCCTAGCTAGGGGCGTTAAACGATAGCGCTTGTTGGGAGGCAACCCAATTTTATTTTTATTCCTTGATTTTTGCTCCTGTTTAGTAATAAATAATTTATCTAGACTCTGTTTTGGTTGTGTTTTTTGTGTTTAATTAGTGTTTGTGCCAAGTAGAACCGTTGGGAAGACTTGGGAAAAGTCTTTTTGATCTTGCTATAAAAAACAGAAACTTTAGCGCTCATGAGAATTGCTGCGATTTTTATTTGGAAAGTGCTATTTAGTTAATTGTTTTTGCATATGATTAATAGATAAATTCCTCACGTCCAGCAATTTATTTTAGAATTTTTGGAGTTCCAGAACTTGCGTTAGCTACAGATTACTACAGACTGTTCTGTTTTTTACAGATTCTGTTTTTCGTGTGTTGTTTGCTTATCTTGATGAATCTATGGCTAGTAAAATAGTTTATAAACCATATAGAAGTCGGAATACAGTAGTTTTAACACAAATATAAATAAATAATTAGTTTATTATAGTACCTTGAAGTGTGTTTTGTTTTTTTCGCTAACGGAGCTCACGAGATTTTCTACTTTAAGTTTTGTGTTGTGAAGTTTTCAAGTTTTGGGTAAAAGATTTGATGGATTATGGAACAAGGAGTGGAAAGATACTAAGCTTGGGGATTCCCATGGCACCCCAAGATAATCTAAGGAAACCTAAAAGCCAAAGCTTGGGGATGCCCCGGAAGGCATCCTCTCTTTCGTCTACTTCCATCGGTAACTTTACTTGGAGCTATATTTTTATTCACCGCATGATATGTGTTTTGCTTGGAGCGTCTTGTATTATTTGAGTCTTTATTTGTTAGTTTGACACAATAATCTTTGCTGCACACACCTTTTGAGAGAAACACACATGATTTGAACATTATTAGAATACTCTATGTGCTTCACTTATATCTTTTGAGTTATATAGTTTTTGCTCTAGTACTTCACTTATATCTTTTAGAGCATGGTGGTGGATTTGTTCTATAGAAACTATTATTCTCTCGTGCTTCACTTATATTATTTTGAGAGTCTTAAACAGCATGATAATTTACTTAAATTAGGAAATTAATCCTAATATGCTAGGCATTCAAGATTAGTAAAAAAATTCTTATGAGTGTGTTGAATACTAAGAGAAGTTTGATACTTGATAATTGTTTTGATATATGGAGATGGTGATATTAGAGTCATGCTAGTTGAGTAGTTGTGAATTTGAGAAATACTTGTGTTGAAGTTTGTGATTCCCGTAGCATGCACGTATGGTGAACCGTTATGTGACGAAGTCGGAGCATGATTTATTTATTGATTGTCTTCCTTATGAGTGGCGGTCGGGGACGAGCGATGGTCTTTTCCTACCAATCTATCCCCTAGGAGCATGCGCATAATACTTTGTTCCGATAACTAATAGATTTTTGCAATAAGTATGTGAGTTCTTTATGACTAATGTTGAGTCCATGGATTATACGCACTCTCACCCTTCCACTATTGCTAGCCTCTCTAATACCGCGCACCTTTCGCCGATATCATACACCCACCATTTACCTTCCTCAAAAAAGCTACCATACCATACCTACCTATCATGGCATTTCCATAGACATCACGAGATATATTGCCATGCAACTTTCCACCGTTCCGTTTACTATGACACGCTCCATCATTGTCACATTGCTTTGCATGATCATATAGTTGACATTGTATTTGTGGCAAAGCCACCGTTCATAATTCTTTCATACATGTCACTCATGCATCATTGCTATCCCGGTATACCGTCGGAAGCATTCATATAGAGTCATACTTTGTTCTAGTATCGAGTTGTAATCATTGAGTTGTAAATAAATAGAAGTGTGATGATCATCATTCATAGAGTATTGTCCCAAAAAAAGAAAAAGAGAAAGGCCAAAAAAGGGAGGCCCAAAAAAGAGAGAAAAAAAGGGACAATACTACTATCATTTTTCACACTTGTGCTTCAAAGTAGCACCATGATCTTCATGATAGAGAGTATCCTATGGTATCACTTTCATATACTAGTGGGAATTTTTCATTATAGAACTTGGCTTGTATATTCCAATGATGGGCTTCCTCAAAATGCCCTAGGTCTTCGTGAGCAAGCGAGGTGGATGCACATCCACTTAGTTACTTTTGTTGAGCTTTCATATACTTATAGCTCTAGTGCATCCGTTGCATGGCAATCCCTATTCACTCACATTGATATCTATTAATGGGCATTTCCATAGCTCGTTGATACGCCTAGTTGATGTGAGACTATCTTCTCCCTTTTTGTCTTCTCCACAACCAGCATTCTATTCCACATATAGTGCTATGTCCATGGCTCACACTCATGTATTGCGTGAAGATTGAAAAAGTTTGAGAACACCAAAAGTATGAAAGAATTGCTTGGCTTGTCATCGGGGTTTTGCATGATTTAAATACTTTGTGTGGTGAAGATGGAGCATAGCCACACTATATGATTTTGTAGGGATAATTTTCTTTGGCCATGTTATTTTAAGAAGACATAATTGCTTAGTTAGTATGCTTGAAGTATTATTATTTCTATGTCAATATTGAACTTCTGTCTTGAATCTTTCAGATCTGAATATTCATACCACAATTAAGAGAATTACATTGAAATTATGCCAAGTAGCATTCCACATCAAAAATTCTGTTTTTATCATTTACCTACCCGAGGACGAGCAGGAATTAAGCTTGGGGATGCTTGATACGTCTCCAACGTATCTATAATTTTTGATTGTTCCATGCTATATTATATTCTGTTTTGGACATTATTGGGCTTTATTATACACTTTTATATTATTTTTGGGACTAACCTATTAATCGGAGGCCCAGCCCAGAATTGCTGTTTTTCGCCTATTTCAGAGTTTCGTAGAAAAAGAATATCAAATGGAGTCCAAACGGAATGAAACCTTCGGGAACGTGATTTTTGGAATGAACATGATCCAGGGGACTTGGACCCTACGTCAAGAAAGCAACCAGGAAGGCACGAGGTAGGGGGCGTGCCTACCCCCCAGGCGCGCCCTCCACCCTCGTGGGGACCACGTTGCTCCACCGACGTACTTCTTCCTCCTATATATACCTACGTACCCCCAAACTACCAGATACGGAGCCAGAACCCTAATTCCACCGCCGCAACCTTCTGTACCTGTGAGATCCCATCTTGGGGCCTTTTCCGGAGCTCCGCCGGAGGGGGCATCGATCACGGAGGGCTTCTACATCAACACCACAGGCTCTCCGATGATGTGTGAGTAGTTTACCTCAGACCTTCGGTCCATAGTTATTAGCTAGTTGGCTTCTTCTCTCTTTTTTGGATCTTAATACAATGTTCTCCCCCTCTCTTGTGGAGATCTATTCGATGTAATCTTCTTTTGCGGTGTGTTTGTTGAGACTGATGAATTGTGGGTTTATGATCAAGTTTATCTATGAACAATATTTGAATCTTCTCTGAATCCTTTTATGTATGATTGGTTATCTTTGCAAGTCTTTTCGAATTATCAGTTTGGTTTGGCCTACTAGATTGATGTTTCTTGCAATGGGAGAAGTGCTTAGCTTTGGGTTCAATCTTGCGATGTCCTTTCCCAGTGACAGTAGGGGCAGCAAGGCACGTATTACATGAGTTTATCCCTCTACATCATGTCATCTTGCTTAAAGCGTTACTCTGTTCTTTTGAACTTAATACTCTAGATGCATGCTGGATAGCGGTCGATGTATGGAGTAATAGTAGTAGATGCAGGCAGGAGTCGGTCTACTTGGACGTGATGCCTATATACATGATCATACCTAGATATTTTCATAACTATGCTCAATTCTGTCAATTGCTCAACAGTAATTTGTTTACCCACTGTAATATTTATGCTCTCGAGAGAAGCCACTAGTGAAACCTATGGCCCCCGGGTCTATTTTCTATCATATTAATCTTCCATCAACAAGCTATTTCTTGCACCATTTTTATTTTGCTTTATTTACTTTGCATCTTTATCATAAAAATACCAAAAATATTATCTTATCATATCTATCAGATCTCATTTCGCAAGTGACCGTGAAGGGATTGACAACCCCTTTATTGCGTTGGTTGCGAGGATTTTATTTGTTTGTGTAGGTGCGAGGGACTCGTGCATGGCCTCCTACTGGATTGATACCTTGGTTCTCAAAAACTGAGGGAAATACTTACGCTACTTTGCTGCATCACCCTTTCCTCTTCAAGGGAAAACCAACGCAGTGCTCACGAGGTAGCAGACGGCGTGGCGATGGAAGTGGTGAAACTATCCGCATGGCTTCCCCAAGCACAACAGACGTGGCCGGAGGAGGAACTAGAACTAGAGGGAGACGGGGCGCCGCACACGTCTTGGGGATCATGGTGTGTGTTTCCCCTCTCCTTCCTCTCATATATAGGTGGGGAGAGGAGGGGCTGCCCTAGGGCGCGCCCCAAGGGGGGCGAAGGCCACCCTGAGCGCCTGCCTAGGCGCCTCTGAAAGTGCTAGTTATCGACTGGAGGGGGTTGAATAGGCGGTTTTTATGAAAGTCTTAAAAACATGAGGTCTTTGAAGACAAGCAGATGAAATGAACCTATTGATATGCAGCGGAAGATAGACTATACTAGACACGCCATAGTCACATAAGCAATTTAGTGAAAGTACGAAGACTATCAGTAGCTAGGTAGTATGGATCAGAATGGAACACAGTATGAAGCCAAACAGGTAATAGTCTTCACACAGTGAGGTCAATCAGATCAGATGGGTAAGCAATGACTTCACGAAGACAAACTGGAAAGTAAAGGGAAGTAGGGGATAGAACCAGTAGCTTGGTTAAGACAAGGATTTGGTAGACTAGTTCCAATTGCTATGACAACCGTACATATGGTTAGGGAGGCTGCGATTGAACTCAGAAGACTGCATCTTCACCTTATTCCCCTTGAGCTAAGGACACCCAGTCCTCACCCTATCACTCTGGTAAGTCTTCAAGGTAGACTTCCAAACCTTCACAGACTTCGTTCATCGGTGATCCACAATGGCTCTTGGATGCTCAGAATGCGACGCCTAACCGGCTGGAGGGTTCATAGTCCTCAAGTGTAATAAGTCTTCAGGTCACGCGGACAGAAAGACTTCAATGATGCCTAACACTCTTTAGCTCTGTTTTGGGCTTTGTCCTCGCAAGGATCTCTCTCAAAGGCTTCGGAGGTGGGTTGCTCTCAAACGACAAAAGCCGTGCACTAACTCCGAGCAGCCACCAATTTATGGTGTAGGGGGGGCTATTTATAGCCACGAGGCAACCCGACCTGATATGTCCGAAATGACCCTGGGTCACTAAGGAACCGACACATGTCCAATGGTCGGATTTCAAACACACGCGACAGCTTTACTTGGGATACAAGCAAAGCCAACTCATCCAGCTCTGGATAAGATTTACTCTCATTGTCTTCGCTCGAAGACATAGGATTGTGGTTGAGCATCACATCACTCACTCTGACTTTGTTCACTTGGACCCCACTTAACAATATGGTGGTTCCTATGACTCAATATAGAAGAAACGGAAACTACAAAACAACTATGTCTTCGCACTCCATAGTCTTCAAGTGAATGTCTTCACATGTCATAATATTCATCGTGAATGTCTTCACGAACTACCATTGTCTTCAATGTCTTCACACATTTTTAGGGGTCATCTCTGGTAGGTAAACTGAATCAATAAGGGACTACTACCTGTGTTATCCTGCAAATCTCACAAACACATTAGTCCCTCAACCAAGTTTGTCATCAATACTTCAAAACCAACTAGGGGTGGCACTAGATGCACTTACAATCCCCCCTTTTTGGTGATTGATGACAAACTGGTTGAAGTTTTCAATGGGGATAAAAGTATGTGAAAGTAAAAGATCAAAGTCATTCTCTTCATAAGTTGCAAAAGGCTCCCCTTGAAGATGTGCATATAAGTAGTTTGCTCTTGAATGAAAATGCACATGGCAGGTTTTACTTTGTGGAGATCCTCTTCAACTTACGAAGACAATTCATCATGCATATATCAGAGTAGCGGAGATAATGACATGCATAATGAAAAATGGGCGTCTGCAGAATGACTTCATGCGGAATTTATCATTGCATCACAAAATAGCAGCAAAGGTAGCAGAAGACCATCAAGTTTAAGTGTTACAACTCAAGAGTCAAATAGTTTCAAAACGAGAGCTGTAAGAACTTAGCAAAAATAATGCAACCACCCCATATGGACCCTCTTGAAGACTATCAACCTCATATGCTTCTCCCCCTTTTGTCAGTAAGGACCAAAAAGGTTTGAAGACATAGAGGATCTACTCATTCCCAGTTGGAGTAGGTGTTAGAGCAGGGTCGACGTTGGAGCTGGGCGGTGCAGACGGGCCGGAAGCAGAATCGTGGTGCATTGCAGCCAGAGTTGGTGAAGTGGCGTCATCTTATTCATCGATGACTCTCACAGCAATAGCTGCAGCCGAAGACGAATGTTCAGAATTTTCAATTGAAGGTTTGCGACGCCAGCTTGCAGATTGCGGAGGCCTGGAGTCAAACTTGAAGCTCTTGGTGAATCCATCTTCGCAAAGATCGTCTTCAGAGCTGAGCAATGTGAGGCTCTTCCAGGACCGCCTATAGGCTTCATGCGCAACGAATGTGTTCTTGGTGGCCAAGTTGCGAATGCGGTTAACATCCACAAGAGATTCTACATTTGACACTTCAGCCAGTCATGATGCCCGCTTTTGATGTAGAGAAACCAGAAGCTCACGGTCGTTGAGGACACGAGGACGCTTCTGAGGCCTTTGAGTAATGCTGCTGGCAGTGGCTTCAGTATTGGCACGGTGCGGGAGACGCAGGTTGCCACCAGAGGATAAGCAGGAGTAACAGAATTTGGCACATGAATCCCTTCAATTGGCTGTATGAAGCTTTGGAATTCAGCATTTTGAAGATGGAGTGGCTTTTTTGCTGGCTCGGGGTAGATGTCTTCAATGGACATATCAGCATTAGGCAAAAATACAATGTGGTTGCTCGCTGAAGGTTGATAGTTGATGGTTGAATGAAGCTTGATCAAATGCATCACGCACGGAGCATAAAATTTCAGGCCAAAAAGATCAATCCCAGAGGCTGCAAGCTGTCGGATGAAGAAATCCTGAGTGTTGAATCTAATGCCATTGATGATATACAACACCAATGTCTTCATGGAGCATTCGAGTTTAGCTTCAAAAGAATTGCCTTTGATTGGCCAGAGAGTACGCCTCAAAATGTGATACACTATGCGCGGTAAGTACTCAAGGTCCTTAACAAAGAATTCCTTGAGGTATTCAGCGTCATGGGGCAATGGCTTCATCATTCTCAGCATTTGGCTCATGTTGGGCTCTAGCTTTTGGAATATGCTCTGCAGTTTGTTCTGATGAAGCTGGCAACCAGGTTCATACAACTCACCTGGAGTGGGCAGGGAAGTAAGCTCAATGATGTCCTCAGCTTTGGCTTCATGATGAACGTCACCTGTCATCCACTCAAGGATTCAAGTCTTCGGATCCCTGTTGTAGCCTCGAATGTGCAGTGTGGCATAGAACTATAACAGAAGTTCTTCGTTCCAGTGCTCCTTGTCAGTCACAAACGACAGCAGCCCAACGTCCCTGAAGTAGTCAAGGGCCTCCTCAAGGCATGGCAGCCCATCCATAGCATCACAATCCAGACGGTTATGAGGAAAAATCTAGTCTTGGTTGTATAGGATGCAGGAGTAGTAGCTTCGCTGCTGATGGCTCCAAAACCCGCCAGAGGAGATCTTGGGCTTCTTGTATGGGTTCTTGGCGTTGTCAAAGAATGTGTTGTGCTCTCTTAAGCTGAGCACACTGAATGAGCCTTGAGTCATTGCAACACTTGGAAGCCTTGGCAATCTTGGCTTTGGCTTCTGAACCTGAGGCCTCTGCTCCATGTGATAATCATATTGTGGGCCGGGAGCCGTGGGTGGAACCATGATAGGCCATCTGACAGTCACCAACTCACACCAATTGAATGCACGTTCCATAGTATGAGGCCTTGGTGGAGGAACGGCGTCATCAGAAGTGATTGGCTGCTCAATGGTGTCAATCGCAGCATTGGCTTCGGGCTCCACATTGTCATCAGCCATGAAAGTGTCATTGGCTTCAGTGGTGTTGGTTGTGGCAGCCTCATTGTTTTCAACCTCCATCTCTTCAACAACTAGAGGGGCGGGCACAATCACATTCTCTTCGGGTTGGACTGGATCACTGGCAGAGGGAGTAGCTTCTCTCTCTTCTTCTTTCTCTTCTTCATCGGCTGATGCAGCCGGAATGTATTCAGCAACTTTAGCTTCAGACTCAGAAGCAGACATGGAAGGGATGGCTTCAGGGAACACTTGACGTGCTACTGAGCTTGTGTGTTGCACATCCTCTTCTGGAATGCTTGACATGGAGACCTGAGAACCGAGGCCTTTGCGAAGCCTACAGAATGTTGGCGACGCCTTTGGAGAGGGAGTGGTCTGTTCCGTGAAGTTATCATCATCAAGCACTGGAGTGGTGACTTCAGCTGGTGGAGTACGTCGGATCTCATCTTGCAGGGGGTGTCTTGTTGTTGTTGCTCAACCCTGAAGGAAATATGCCCTAGAGGCAATAATAAAGTTGTTATTTATATTTCCTTATATCATGATAAATGTTTATTATTCATGCTAGAATTGTATTAACTGGAAACTTAGTACATGTGTGAATACATAGACAAACAGAGTGTCCCTAGTATGCCTCTACTTGACTAGCTCGTTAATCAAAGATGGTTAAGTTTCCTGACCATAGACATGTGTTGTCATTTGATGAACGAGATCACATCATTAGAGAATGATGTGATGGACAAGACCCATCCGTTAGCTTAGCATTATGATCGTCTAGTTTTATTGCTATTGCTTTCTTCATGACTTATACATATCCCTTTGACTATGAGATTATGCAACTCCCGAATACCGGAGGAACACCCTGTGTGCTATCAAACGTCACAACATAACTGGGTGATTATAAAGATGCTCTACAGGTGTCTTCGAAGGTGTTTGTTGAGTTGGCATAGATCGAGATTAGGATTTGTCACTCCGTGTATCAGAGAGGTATCTTTGGGCCCTCTCGGTAATGCACATCACTATAAGCCTTGCAAGCAATGTAACTAATGAGTTAGTTGCGGGATGATGCATTACGGAATGAGTAAAGAGACTTGGCGGTAATGAGATTGAACTAGGTATGATGATACCGATGATCGAATCTCGAGCAAGAAACATACCGATGACAAAGGGAATAACGTATGTTGTTATGCGGTTTGACCGATAAAGATCTTCGTAGAATATGTAGGAGCCAATATGAGCATCCAGGTTCCTCTATTGGTTATTGACCGGAGATATGTCTCGGTCATGTCTACATAGTTCTTGAACCCGTAGGGTCCGCACGCTTAACGTTCGATGACGATTTGTATTATGAGTTATGTGTTTTGGTGATTGAAGTTTTTTGGAGTCCCGGATGAGATCATGGACATGACGAGGAGTCTCGGAATGGTCGAGAGGTAAAGATTCATATATTGGAAGGTTGCATTCGGACATCGGAATGGTTCCGTGTGATTCAGGGATTTTTCCGGAGTACCGAGGGGTTACCGGAACCCCCCGGGGGAATATTCGGCCTACATGGGCCATAGGGGAGAGGGGAGGCAGCCCACAAGGGGTAGCCACGCCCCCTCCCTATAGAGAGTCCGAATTAGACTAGGGAGGGGGCCGTGCCCCCCTTTCCTTCTCCTCTTCCTCTCGCTTCCCTCTTTTCCCGCTCCGGAAAAGGAAAGGGTGTCCAACTAGGATTGGGAGTCCTAGTTGGACTCCCCCCTTTGGCGCGCCCCCTAGGGTACATGAATTGTTCCTCAGCCGTGTGCGGTGCCCCTCTCCATAGTTTACCACCTCGGTCATATTGTTGTAGTGCTTAGGCGAAGCCCTGCGCGGATCACATCACCAACACTGTCGCCACGCCGTCGTGCTGACATAACTCTCCCTCGACCCTCTACTGGATCAAGAGCTCGAGGGACGTCATCATGCTGAACGTGTGCTGAACACGGAGGTGCCGTATGTTCAGTACTTGGATCGGTTAGATCGTGAAGACGTTCGACTACATCAACCACGTTACTAAATGCTTCCGCTTTCGGTCTACGATGGTATGTGGACACACTCTCCCGTCTCGTTGCTATGCTTCTCCTAGATATATCTTGCATGATCGTAGGATTTTTTTTGAATTACTACGTTCCCCAATAGTGGCATCCGAGCCAGGTCTATGTGTAGATGATATATGCACGAGTAGAACACAATGAGTTGTGGGCGATGATAGTCATACTGCTTACTACCAATGTCTTACTTTGATTTGGCGGTATTGTTGGATGAAGCGGCCTGAACCAACATTACATGACCGCGTTCATGAGACTGGTTCTACCAACGTGCTTCACACACACGTGGCTAGCGGGTGTCTGTTTCTCCAACTTTAGTTGAATCGAGTTTGACTACAGCCGGTCCTTGTTGAAGGTTAAAACAACACACTTGATGAAAAATCGTTGTGGTTTTGATGCGTAGGTAAGAACGGATCTTGCTAGAAGCCCATAGCAGCCACGTAAAACTTGCAACAACAAAGTAGAGGACGTCTAACTTGTTTTTGCAGGGCATGTTGTGATGTGATATGGTCAAGACGTGATGAGATATAAATTGTTGTATGAGATGATCATGTTTTGTAGAAGTTATCGACAACTGGCAGGAGCCTTATGGTTGTCGCTTTATTGTATGAAGTGCAGTCGCCATGTAATTGCTTTACTTTATCACTAAGCGGTAGCAATAGTCATAGAAGCAATAGTTGGCGAGACGACAACGATGCTACGATGGAGATCAAGGTGTCAAGCCAGTGACGATGGAGATCATGACGGTGCTTTGGAGATGGAGATCAAAGGTACAATATGATGATGGCCATATCATGTCACATATTTTGATTGCATGTGCTGTTTATCTTTTATGCATCTTATTTTGCTTAGTACGGCGGTAGCATTATAAGATGATCCCTCACTAAAATTTCAAGGTACAAGTGTTCTCCCTGAGTATGCACCGTTGCTACAGTTCGTCGTGCCGAGACACCACGTGATGATCGGGTGTGATAAGCTCTACGTTCACATACAACGGGTGCAAGCCAGTTTTGCACTCGGGTTAAACTTGACGAGCCTAGCATATGCAGATATGGCCTCAGAACACTGAGACCGAAAGGTCGAACGTGAATCATATATTAGATATGATCAACATAGTGATGTTCACCATTGAAACTACTCCATCTCACGTGATGATCGCACATGGTTTAGTTGATATGGATCACGTGTTCATTTAGATGACTAGAGGGATGTCAATCTAAGTGGGAGTTCTTAAGTAATATGATTAATTGAACTTTAATTTATCATGAACTTAGTCCTGATAGTTTTTTTGCATATCTATGTTGTTGTAGATCAATGGCCCGTGCTACCGTTCCCTTGAATTTTAACGCATTCCTAGAGAAAGCTAAGTTTAAAGATGATAGTAGCAACTACACGGACTGGGTCCTTAACTTGAGGATTATCCTCATTGCTACATAGAAGAATTACGTCCTGAAAGCACCGCTAGGTGCAATACCCGCTATAGGAGCAACTTCGGACGTTATGAACATCTGGCAGAGCAAAGCTGATGACTACTCGATAGTTCAGTGTGCCATGCTTTATGGCTTAGAATCGGGACTTCAAAGACATTTTGAACGTCATGGAGCATATGAGATGTTCCAGGAGTTGGAGTTAATATTTCAAGCAAATGCCCGAGTTGAGAGATATGAAGTCTCCAACAAGTTCTATAGCTGCAAAATGGAGGAGAATAGTTCTATCAGTGAAGACATACCCAGAATGTCTGGGTACCACAACCACTTGACTCAGCTGGGAGTTAAGCTTCCTGATGATAGTGTCATTGACAGAGTTCTTCAATCACTGCCACCAAGCTATAAAGGCTTCGTGATGAACTATAATATGCAAGGGATGGACAAGACAATTCCCGAGCTCTTCGCGATGCTAAAGGCTGCGGAGGTAGAAATCAAGAAGGAGCATCAAGTGTTGATGGTTAACAAGACCACTAGTTTCAAGAAAAAGGGCAAAGGGAAGAAGGGGAACTTCAAGAAGAACAACAAGCGAGTTGCTGCTCAAGGGAAGAAACCCAAGTCTGGACCTAAGCCTGAGATTGTGTGCTTCTACTGCAAAGGGTCTGGTGATACGTCTCCGTCGTATCTACTTTTCCAAACACTTTTGCCCTTGTTTTGGACTCTAACTTGCATGATTTGAATGGAACTAACCCGGATTGACGCTATTTTCAGCAGAATTGCCATAGTGTTATTTATGTGCAGAAACAAAAGTTCTCGGAATGACCTGAAACTTCACGAAACATCCTTTTGTAAATAATAAAAAAATCCTTGCAAAAGATGAAGACCAGGGGGCCCACACCCTAGCCACGAGGGTGGGGGCGCGCCTGCCACCCCTGGGCGCGCCCCCTACCTCGTGGGCCCCCTAGAGCTCCTCCGACATCAACTCCAACTCTATATATTTGCTTTCGAGGAGAAAAAATAGGAGAGAAGGATTCATCACGTTTTACGATATGGAGCCGCCGCCAAGCCCTAAAACCTCTCGGGAGGGCTGATCTGGAGTCTGTTCGGGGCTCCGGAGAGGGGAATCCGTCGCCATCGTCATCATCAACCTTCCTCCATCACCAATTTCATGATGCTCACCGCCGTGTGTGAGTAATTCCATCGTAGGCTTGCTGGACGGTGATGGGTTGGATGAGATTTATCATGTAATCAAGTTAGTTTTGTTAGGGTTTGATCCCTAGTATGCACTATGTTCTGAGATTGATGTTGCTATGACTTTGCTATGCTTAATGCTTGTCACTAGGGCCCGAGTGCCATGATTTCAGATCTGAACCTATTATGTTTTCATCAATATATGAGAGTTCTTGATCCTATCTTGCAAGTCTATAGTCACCTACTATGTGTTATGATCCGGCAACCCCGAAGTGACAATAATCGGGACCACTCCCGGTGATGACCGTAGTTTGAGGAGTTCATGTATTCACTATGTGTTAATGCTTTGGTCCGGTACTCTATTAAAAGGAGGCCTTAATATCCCTTAGTTTCCACTAGGACCCCTCTGCCACGGGAGGGTAGGATAAAAGATGTCATGCAAGTTCTTTTCCATAAGCACGTATGACTATATTCGGAATACATGCCTACATTACATTGATGAATTGGAGCTAGTTCTGTGTCACCCTAGGTTATGACTGTTGCATGATGAACCGCATCCGGCATAATTCTCTATCACCGATCCATTGCCTACGAGCTTTCCATATATTGTTCTTCGCTTATTTACTTTTCCGTTGCTACTGTTACAATCACTACAAAATACCAAAAACATTACTTTTGCTACCATTACTTTTCCTATCATTACCACTGCTATCATACTACTTTGCTACTAAATACTTTGCTGCAGATATTAAGTTTCCAGGTGTGGTTGAATTGACAACTCAGCTGCTAATACTTGAGAATATTCTTTGGCTCCCCTTGTGTCGAATCAATAAATTTGGGTTGAATACTCTACCCCCGAAAACTGTTGCGATCCCCTATACTTGTGGGTTATCAAGACTATTTTATGGCGCCGTTGCCGGGGAGCATAGCTCTATTCTTTGAGTCACTTGGGATTTATATATGCTTATCATTATGAAGAACTTGAAAGATCCAAGAACCAAGATTTATCCCTCAACTACGAGGGGAGGTAAGGAACTGCCATCTAGCTCTGCACTTGATTCACCTTCTGTTTTAAGTAAGCTTGCGACACCTAAACCTGCTTCTGCTATTCATACTGATATGTTGCATGTTATTGATGATGCCACTTCTGCTATGCATGATACTTATAACGAAACTACTTCTATGCTTGATACTACTATGCCACTTGGTGAATTTCTTGATGAACAACTTGCTAGGGCTAGAGAGAATGAAATTATTGAAACTGATAATATTGATGAAAGTGATGATGAAGACTCTCCCCCTAATAAATATGAATTGCCTGTTGTTCCTGAGGGTTATGTTGTGGATGAAGAATCTGCTAGAGCTATTCTTGCTTGCAATGATAGATATGATCTAAAGAGGTTATTAGCTAAATGGAAGCTTCAATCCCTTAATGCTAGAATGAAACCTGACCCTGCTTTTGCTACTTCACCTATCTGTGTTACTGATAAGGATTATGAATTCTCTATTGATCCTGATATAATTACTTTGGTTGAATCTGATCCTTTTTATGGCTATGAATCTAAAACTGTTGTGGCACATCTTACTAAATTAAATGATATAGCCACCCTATTCACTAATGATGAGAGAACTCGCTACTTTTATATCCTTAAAATATTTTCGTTCTCATTAAAGGGTGATGCTAAGATATGGTTTAATTCTCTTGATCCTGGTTGTGTGCATAGTCCCCAGGATATGATTTATTACTTCTCTGCTAAATATTTCCCTACTCATAAGAAACAAGCTGCTTTAAGGTTTATATATATTTGTGTGCACATTGAAGAAGAGAGTCTCCCACAAGCTTGGGGGAGGCTTCTCCAATTACTTAATGCTTTGCCTGATCATCCTCTTAAGAAAAATGAAATACTTGATATCTTTTATAATGGACTAACCTATGCTTCCAGAGATTACCTGGATAGTTGTGCTGGTTCTGTTTTCAGGGAAAGAACACCGGATGAAGCTGAAATTCTATTGAATAATATGTTGACTAATGAAAATAATTGGACACTTCCTGAGCCAACTCATGAGCCTATTCCTAAACCAACTCCGAAGAAGAGAGGTGTTCTATTTCTCAGTCCTGAAGATATGCAAGAGGCAAAGAAATCCATGAAAGAAAAGGGTATTAAAGCTGAAGATGTTAAGAATTTACCTCCTATTGAATAAATACATGGTTAATTTACCTCCTGTCGAAGAAATGCATAATTTTAATCCATCTCCTATTGAAGAAACACATGGTCTTGATAACCCGACACAGGTATTAAAGGTAAATTCTCTCTATAGATATGATAAAGCTGAAATCCCATTTACTAAGTTTGCTAGCCCATACTTAGATGAGTTTGACAAGTTTATGGTTAAGCAAGAAGACTTCCATGCTTATTTTGGTAGAGAATTAAAATGCAGTGCTGATATGCTTGAACACTTGGGTGATTATATGGCTAATGTCAAAGGTGAACTTAAACTTATTAGTAAACATGCTTCTATGGTTACCACTCAAGTAGAACAAGTACTTAAAGCTCAAAATGATTTGCTCAATGAATTGAATAGTAAGAATAATGATTTTGCTATTAGAGTGGCTACTAGAACTGGTAAAATGACCCAGGAACCTTTGTATCCTGAAGGCCACCCTAAGAGAATTGAGCAAGATTCTCAGAGAAATAATATAGATGCACCTAGTCCTTCTAAAAGGAAGAAAAAGAAAAATGATAGGACTTTGCATGCTTCTAGTGAACCTATTACTGAAACACCTGAGAATCCAAATGATATTTCTATTTCTGATGCTGAAATACAATCTGGTAATGAACCTGAAACCAGTGATAATGTTAATGATAATGTTCATGTTGATGCTCAACCTAGCAATGATAATGATATAGAAATTGAACCTGCTGTTGATCTTGATAACCCACAATCAAAGAATCAATGTTATGATAAGAAAGTCTTTGTTGATAGGAAACATGGTAAAGAAAGAGAACCATGGGTTCAGAAACCCATGCCTTTCCCTCCCAAACCATCCAAGAAAAAGGATGATGAGGATTTTGAGCGCTTTGCTGAAATGATTAGACCTATATTTTTGCGTATGCGATTAACTGATATGCTTAAAATGAATCCTTATGCTAAGTACATGAAAGAAATTGTTACTAATAAAAGAAATATACCGGAAGCTGAAATTTCCACCATTCTTGCTAATTATACTTTTAAGGGTGGAATACCAAAGAAACTTGGAGATCCAGGAGTACCCACTATACCATGCTCCATTAAAAGAAACTATGTTAAAACTGTTTTATGTGATCTTGGAGCCGGTGTTAGTGTTATGCCTCTCTCTTTATATCATAGACTTGATTTGAATAAGTTGACACCTACTGAAATATCTTTGCAAATGGCTGATAAATCAACTGCTATACCTGTCAGTATTTGTGAGGATGTGCCTGTTGTGGTTGCAAACGTTACTATTTTAACGGACTTTGTTATTCTTGATATTCCCGAGGACGATAGTATGTCTATTATTCTTGGAAGACCCTTTTTAAATACTGCAGGGGCTGTTATTGATTGCAACAAAGGCAATGTCACTTTCCATGTTAATGGTAATGAGCATACAGTACACTTTCCGAGGAAACAACCTCAAGTCCATAGTATCAATTCTATTGGAAAAATTCCATCGATTATTTTTGGAGATTTTGAATTTCCTCTTCCTACTGTCAACAAGAAATATGATATTCTCATTGTTGGGGATGTGCATATCCCCGTTGAGGTAACCTAGTGTTATTCGAAAATTCTCCGGTTCCATGTCATTCCGAACGAGTTTGTTAACAAGACCTGATCAACCTTGTTAGTGGATTCCTTTTGATGATCATGAGATGGATGAATTTAGAAAACACAACTCTCTGTACCCTCCTTTTGATTTCTGTTATTTATATTAAATTAAATAAAAAATAGTATTTTCTGTCTGTTATCTGAATCATCTATGGCATTAGACCAACTTAGGCCAAAAGCCTAAGCTTGGGGGAGTACGTATTTCCCACCGACATTACATTCATGTTCACACACTTATTGCTAGATGTCGGTGCTCATACTTTTTCATTGTATCATCCATGCTAGTTTATTTCCTTTTTATGCTTTCTTCTTGTGTGTTTAATAAACCTTAAGAAAAACAAAAAAAATTGCTTGTAGCTTTTAGCTAGTTTTAATTTCCATGCTTGTAGTAGTAATTAAAAAGAAAACCCAAAAAGATTTCCTGTTCTTCTTTTGCTTGTTGGGAGCTTTCTCGTGTAAATAGTTTTATTTCTTTTCTTTTCTTTGGGGGTCTATAGGAGAAGACCATAATTAAATTGTTGAAGTGGCTCTTATATGCATTATTGTTGATCTGACAAAGAGCCCATATAGCCTTGTCTTCTCCTGTTTATTGAATGCTTGCAGATTCCAGCTTAGTCCAATGCACGTGCACTATTATTATTATCCACATCGTTCGATCGTGCAAGTGAAAGGCAATAATGATGATTATATGATGAACTTATTGAGATGAGAAAAGCCGGTATGAGCTCGACCTCTCTTGTTTTTGTAAATATGATTAGTTCATCGTTCCTGATTCAGCCTATTATGAATAAACATGTTTGCCATGAAAATTAGGGATCATAGTTTCTTGTGCCATGCTTAATTAGCTAGGAGCTTATAATGGTTTACCTTGCGTGCCAACATGCTATTAAAATGGTTGTGATGTGGTATGATAGGGTGGTATCCTCCTCTGAATGATTTAAGTGACTTGACTTGGCACATGTTCACGCATGTATTTGAAACAAAATCAACATAGCCTTCACGATATTTATGTTCATGGTGGATTATATCCTACTCATGCTTGCATTCGGTGTTGATTAATTTTAATTCATGTTCATGACTGTTGTCGCTCTCTAGATGGTCGCTTCCCAGTCTTTTTCTAGCCTTCACCTGTACTAAGCGGGAATACTGCTTGTGCATCCAATCCCATAAACCCCAAAGTTATTCCATATGAGTCCACCATACCTACCTATATACGGTATCTACCTCCCATTCCAAGTAAATTTGTATGTGCCAAACTCTAAACCTTCAAATAAATATCCTGTTTTGTATGCTCGAATAGCTCATGTATCAACTAGGGTTGTCCGTATCTTCCATGTTAGGTGGGTTATCCTCAAGAGGAGTGGACTCCGCTCCTCACTCACGAGAAAATGGCTGGTCACCGGGATGCCCAGTCCCATGCTTTATGCAAACTAAATCAAAATAATTGCAAACAAAACTCCCCCTGGGACTCTTGTTAGTTTGAGGCACTCGTTGTTTCGAGCAAGCCATGGATTGATGCTTGTTGGTGGAGGGGGAGTATAAACTTTACCATTCTGTTTGGGAACCGCCTATAATGTGTGTAGCATGGAAGATATCGCCATCTCTTGGTTGTTATGTTGACAATGAAAGTATACCGCTCAAAATATTATTCACCTCTATTTCAAAACCGAGCTCTGGCACCTCTACAAATCCCTGCTTCCCTCTGTGAAGGGCCTATCTATTTACTTTTATGTTGAGTCATCATCCTCTTATTTAAAAGCACCAGTTGGAGAGCACCGCTGTCATTTGCATTCATTACTGTTAGTTTACATTGAGCATGACTTGACTGGATCTCTTTTACCATGAATTACAATGTCTAGTCAGTCCTTGGTCTTTAAAGGTGCTCCGCATTTATGTTTTGCGGTCTCAGAAAGGGCTAGCGAGATACCATCTTGTTATATCATATTATGATTGTTTTGAGGAAGTGTTGTCATCCGAGATTTATTATTATTGCTCGCTAGTTGATTATGCCATTGATATGAGTAAACATGAGACCTAAGCATTATTGTGAATATGGTTAGTTTATAATCTTTGCTGAAAACTTGAATGCTGGCTTTACATATTTACAACAACAAGAGCAAACAGAGTTTGTAAAAGTTTTTCTTTATCACTTTCAGTTTGTCAACTGAATTGCTTGAGGACAAGCAAAGGTTTAAGCTTGGGGGAGTTGATACGTCTCCGTCGTATATACTTTTCCAAACACTTTTGCCCTTGTTTTGGACTCTAACTTGCACGATTTGAATGGAACTAACCTGGACTGACGTTGTTTTCAGCAGAATTGCCATGGTGTTATTTATGTGCAGAAACAAAAGTTCTCGGAATGACCTGAAACTTCACGGAATGTCTTCTTGGAAATAATAAAAAATCCTTGCAAAAGATGAAGACCAGGGGGCCCACACCCTAGCCACAAGGGTGGGGGGCGTGCCCCCTACCTCGTGGGCCCCCTGGAGCTCCTCCGACCTCAACTCCAACTCTATATATTTGCTTTCGGGGAGAAAAAATAAGAGAGAAGGATTCATTGCGTTTTACGATGCGGAGCCGCCGCCAAGCCCTAAAACCTCTCGGGAGGGCTGATCTGGAGTCCGTTCGGGGCTCCGGAGAGGGGAATCCGTCGCCATCATCATCATCATCATCAACCTTCCTCCATCACCAATTTCATGATGCTCACTGCCGTGCGTGAGTAATTCCATCGTAGGCTTGCTGGATGGTGATGGGTTGGATGAGATTTATCATGTAATCGAGTTAGTTTTGTTAGGGTTTGATCCCTTGTATCCACTATGTTCTGAGATTGATGTTGCTATGACTTTGCTATGCGTAATGCTTGTCACTAGGGCCCGAGTGCCATGATTTCAGATCTGAACCTATTATGTTTTCATCAATATATGAGAGTTCTTGATCCTATCTTGCAAGTCTATAGTCACCTACTATGTGTTATGATCCGGTAACCCCGAAGTGACAATAATCGGGACCACTCCTAGTGATGACCGTAGTTTGAGGAGTTCATGCACTAGTGCAGAACCGGGCAATAGCACCGGTTCGTAAGGCCCTTTAGTGTCGGTTTGGTAACCGGCGCTAAAATGTAGGCACTAAAGGCCCCCCCTTTAGTACCGGTTCAGCACGAACTGGTGCTAAAGGGCAACCACGTGGCACGAGCCAGCTTCAGGGGCAGGGAGCCCTTTAGTACCGGTTGGTGTCACCAACCGGTATTAAAATGTTGGGGGGGGGGGGTTGGGTTTATGATTTCTTTTTCATTTCTTTTTGTGTTTTCCATTTAATTCTTTTTCATTTGCTGGTATTTTACGATACTACATATTGTACACGTTATGCACATATATAAATAGAATTTCTAGTAGAACCGATCATAATATATATATATATATATCATCGAATGTCTCACACAACCACCATTAATTAATTCACACATATATACACACATGTATATATATATACAATTTCTCCTAATTGGTGCCTTCGGAGCCAGTGGCATTAGCCTAGCTAATTGGTGCCTTCGGAGCACGATAACAATTGGAAGTGGTTCATGGGGGCGGTAGCGGGTAATAGTATTCTCCTTTGGGATCTATGACCTAGTCGAGCAAAAATCCCGCTATGTCCTCTTGAATTGCTTCTATGCGGTCCTGTGCTAGGAGCTTGTCCCGCACCTCTTTGAACTGTTAAGAAGGAGATCAATATGCATGTGTATTAATTGTGTGACTAGATATCGATAATGGTGTAAAAATTGTGAATAGTGTTCTGACAATCGATATCGTACCCACTCCTGTCTTTGAGATTTGCTCCTTTCAGACGCCATCATGCGAATGTTCTCGCAAACGTAGTATGCACATAGATCATTCCCCGACGCCTGCCTCAGGGCCTTTACGAGAATGAAATTTGATCAGATAATAATTAATCAAGCATGATAATTAAAGAGATGGCAGCTAGCTAGTACTACTTAATTACTTACCTTGGGTCGATACCATTTCAGCTTTTGTTTCCATGCGCCTGGAGTGGCCCTGATGAACTTTGCCCAAGCCCTGCCCCGCCGACAAAGAAAATGAATAAATGGGTTATTAAATAGTTGTTATCAGGAAATGACAAACTAATTAAATAGGCCGAGATATAGTTAATAATGATTGAAATTACCTGTTGACTATCCCCTTCACGATGGTGTAGTCACTTGCTTTCTTAAGTAGCGAGTCTAGTACTTCAACTGTTCCTTCATCAACTTTAATGATTAACAAGATCGAGTGAAATCTGCATGCACACACATTTGCATGTCTTAATTAAGCGGGCATATGTAAGCAAAAACATGTAGCTATAGCTAGTGGGGAAAAATAGATTTGTAGTACAAGACAATGTGACTCACTAGAAGTTGTAAGGAAGTAGTATATCTTCATTGTATTTGAGTTCCTTGAAGAACTGTAGCATGCTTTCCTCTACACATTTTTCGTGATATGGATCTATTTTCCATGTGTATTCATTAATGGTATTTGGGTCAATGAACCCAATGCCATAGCGTCCACCTTCTTTCATTTCATAAATCTTCATCCTACATAATAACACAGAAAAGAATATAGTGAGGATAATTACAGGTAATGATTGATCAAAATGATCAGCTAGCTTGAGACTTAAATTACAGAAAGAAATCACTTACAGACAATAGCAACTGACGATAGATTTGTCAAGTGCGTCTTTATTGTATAGCTGAAATAGTTCTGAATACTCAACGGTCACAACTTTCTTATGGTAGTAATGCTCCTCGTTGACATTCACCATGAGGGACTCTCGATTTGGAATCTTGGTAATGTCCATGTACCATTGATGCAATTCATACATTCTCGTTGGGAGCTTATTGACCTCCTCTGGCTCGACCAAAGGTTGGCCCCGGGCATATTTCCGTTTTATTTCCTCCTCTCTAGTCGGAGACATGGGCTCGATATCAAGGAGTTGTCCAACAGTGATCCCGATCGATTCAGCCTGCGCAATATGCTCCTCGGTTATTACCACATCGCCCACCCCGGGAACGTTAACGGTTTGCCCACAATAATATTGGGCGCGCCTACTCTCATGTGTTGTTGGCACAACAAGCGGGGGGATTGATTGCGCCGCCTGTTCTCCCAGCTGGGGAATGGTTTTACCACTCCTTTTGCCAACTGATTTGCTCGAGCTCGAGCTCGCCTCTTTCTGTAGACGTGCTCGATTTAACTTCCTGAGGTGGCGCTCATAGTCTGTGTCAACAGGCTTGGGAGCTGGTGGTCTAGCCATACGAATGAAGTGGTCAATCTTTTCCACAGGCACTTTCTCCCTTGGCAGCTATGGCAGTTTCGGTGCAAAATGGGCTTCCACCTCGGCCTTCGATATGGCTACGTTTTCCTCCTCAGACTTGTCGTAAGGCCTCTGCGGAAGAGGCACGAGGCTTGGACCATATTGAAATCGCTTGCCTCTGCCTGTACCTGCAGTACTACCTCGACTTGTACCGCTACGCACCATAGCTGAGGCGGCTCTCTTCCGTGATTGCTGAGGTGGCGAAGACGGATGACGTGGCTGAGTTGGAGGAGGAGTGGCCTGAAGCTATGCCAGACTTGGAGGAGGAGTGGCCTGAAGCTGTGCCGGACTTGGAGGAGGAGTGGCCTGACGCTTTGACGGACTTGGAGGAGGAGTGGCCTGAAGCTGTGCCGGACTTGGAGGAGGAGTGGCCTGACGCGTTGGTGGACTTGGAGGAGCGGGAGTCTGCTGACTCGATGGCGGACTACGACGAGGAGTCGGATGACGCGGTGTCGGTGGCCTTCGAAAGATGATGCAATCCTTTCTCCATAGGATGATACGATGGTTGGCCTCTCCTAGTGTGTGCTCATTGTCACCTCCAGGAATGTCAAGCTCTAGCCCCGAATATTGGTCAACCACCTCATCAACCAAGACACGAGCATAGCCAGCTGGAATCGGGTTGCAATGGAAGGTTGCCTTGGGGGGATTTGTAAAAGCAAGGGCGTCCGCCACCTTCATGGATATGTTCTTCATTTTGAAGTGTAGCTCGCAGTTAGTGTTCTCCATGATGTCATCCATTGGGTAGCTATCCATCAATGCGTCGCCCGGGGCGGAACCCACGCTGCTTCTCGGCATGGATGGGACGGTGCTATCCATTGGTGGATCATCCGCTAGCTGCTGAGATCCCCTTTGCTGGCTAAGTGAGTCGATCTGCTCCTGCTGCCGCTGGAATTTGATTGCCAAGTCCGCGTGCGCTGATTCTAGGCCTTGAAGGCGTTCATAGTCTAGCTTCCTATGCTCCTCCTCCATCTTCCTCTTCTTCTCCTCCGCAATCTTCTTTCTCGCACGGGTTCTGTAGTCGGCGTTCCAGTCCGAAAACCCCTCATACCACGGAATAGCGCCCATGCCTCGTGTTCTTCCCGGGTGTTCAGGATTTCCCAGGGCACGCGTAAGCTCGTCGTTCTCTCTGTTGGACTCGAACAACCTGGATCGAGCCTCTTCTATTGCAACAAGTAGCTTATCTTCGGCTCCCTCCAGACATGCCTTCTTCGAAACTTTGCCTATCTTCGGGTCCAACTCCCCCCCATGCGCATAGAACCAAGTCCTGCACCTGGGGGGCTAGCTCAATGTTTCTGGAGTGACACCTGCATCCAACATCTCTTTCTCAGACTTATCCCACTTAGGCATTCCCACCGCATAGCCACCTGGCCCCAGCTTATGGAACTTATCCTTTTTTGCGGTATTGGCCTTGTTTATTCTCGACCGTTCCTTAGATAATTCCGAATCCTTGAATTTCACAAAATCGTCCCAATGAGCACTTTGGTTCTCTAGTGTTCCCTCGAATACTGGAGTCTTCCTTCCTCCGTTGACGTACTCGGCCCATTCACGAATCTTGTGGTTCTTGAATGCAACTGCCATCTTCCTAAGAGCAGCGTCCTTGACTTTCTCCACATCTGCATCTGTGAAATGATCTGGTAGGGTGAAATGTTCCATGAGCGTTTCCCAAAGCAAATGTTTTTGTCTGTCGTCGACAAAAGTAACTCCTGGACGTGGCTTTGCTGGCTCTCTCCATTCTTGAAGGGAGATCGGGAGTTGGTCCTTCACAAGAACTCCGCACTGACGAACGAACTTGTCCGCAATCTTCTTAGGCGCGAATGGTTCGCCATTAGGTCTGATTGCCTCGATATTGTACTTTACGCCCTCCTTCAACTTTTTGTTCGGGCCTCGTTTCGTCCTGTTGCCTAAAGATTTGCTCGATCTGGATGGCTGAAAGAAGAAAGATCGATTCGTTAATATATCTTCAAGTCATTCAAAACATGTGATGATCACCAGATGCCTGCTTATATAAATATATATACCTCGCCGGTCTTTGTTGTTTCAAGATCAACATTTTCTTTGTCATGTTCATAGTTCATGACTTCATCAATTCGGTCGTCGCGATCGAATATCATATCACCCTCCCCGGTGTTGTTTAGATATTCAGAGCCGTCATAATCTTCTTCATTCTGATCATCATCTGGCCCGCGAAGATTGCGTATGATATTGAACAGGGCCTCTTCTCCCTCTCTACCGGTATTGTCCGCCATGGGTTTTGTTTAACTAATCCAAAAGAAATATATTCAAATTACAATGCATGGATGCAATCAATTAATAAGGAAAAACTGAATCAATCATAGCACATAATAAGCATCATCGAATATAATCTCGAATACATCGTCTCGAATAATAGATATAATCTCGAATACATCGTCTTGAATAATAGATATAATCTCGAATACATCGTCTCGAATAATAGATATAATCTCGAATACATCGTCGGATCATGTGGCGCGGGCGGTGGACACCCAAAGAGAAGGAACCCTCACAGGATCATAGCTGAAGTGAGATCCCTGAAGAAACTGCCAGGTATTGGAGAACCTGCCGCCCTCTAACGCAACCATGTAGCGATGGACATGCTCGTCCTCCTCCCTGACACGGCGACGTACCACCTTCGGCGGGGCCGGCTCCCTCCACACCGAAACTGGCCCACGCGAACGCCACCAAACGAGATCAGGGTCGACGACCGGGGCCGGGTTCCTCATCAAGCGGCGCGCCCCTCCAGGAAGCACCTCCCAGTGCCAGCTCGACGGAGCCCAGTCCCGGACATGGGTCAGCCGGACATCGTCGCGGACGGGTCGACGACGAGGATGCGGGCCGGGCATCGTCGAGAACAAATACTAGCTATATGCCCGCAAAAAGTAACATTTTTTTAATGATTGGATTTTGATAACTAAAATTTCTAACATTTCTATATAACTAACATTCCTATAACATTTCTAATATTTCTATAACTAAAAAACAGAAAAAAACTATAACATTTCTATATATATATATATAACTAACATTTGTATAGCATTTCTAATATTTCTATAACTAAAAAAAGAAATATTTCTGACTTTTTTATAACTATTTCTATAACTAAAAATCAGAAAAATTCCTAAAAATTCTAACTTTTCTATAACATTTCTAACAATGCTATATAACTAACTATTTCTATAACTAAAAAAAGAAAAAATTCTAACTTTTTTATAACTATTTCTATAACTAAAAAACAGAAAAATTCCTAACAATTCTAACTTTTCTATAACATTTATAACAATGCTATATAACTAACTATTTCTATAACTAAAAAAAGAAAAAATTCTAACATTTTTATAACTATTTCTATAACTAAAAAACTAAAAAAAATGTATGTGTGTGTGTGCTCACCGGCGAGGCGAGAGGCGACGGGGACGGCGACGGGCGCGGCGACGACGGGGATGGCGACGACGGGGACAGGGACGGGGCGGCGACGACGGGGACGGGCCAGGGCAGCGACGACGGGGACGGGGCGGCGATGACGGGGACGGGGACGACGCGGGACGGGCCGGGACGGCGCGACGGTGACGACGGGGACGGGGACGACGGGGCGGCGACGACGGGGATGGGGCGGCGACGAGGGATATGGAGACGGGGGCGGCGGGCGACAGGGCAGAGGAGAAGAAGCAGATGAGAAACTGAAATTTTTGAAGTGTTTAGTTATATAGGATGGACCTTTAGTACCGGTTGGAGCCACCAACCGGTACTAAAGGCCTGTTTTGGCCAGGCCAAGCGGCGGGAACCGCACACCCTTTAGTACCGGGTGGTGGCTCCAAACGGTACTAAAGGGGGGGGCCTTTAGTACCGGTTGGAGCCACCACCCGGTACTAAAGGGGGTGCGCTGGCAAGGTGCTGTGCGGCAAGTTTAGTCCCACCTCACTAGACGAGGGGCGTCCGCACTGGTTTATAAACCCCCGTGCGGTAGCTCTCTCGAGCTCCTCTCCAAAGCAGGCTACTGGGCCTACATGTTCTGTGCTGCCCTGTGGGCCTACTGGGCCTTTGTGGGCCTGCATCCTGGCCCAACAACAGGTTGGGTTTCTAGCCGTATGCAGGCCGCTCTGGCCCAGTAGGCGGGCTTTTTTATTTTTTTTGCTTTATTTATTTTGAGTTGTTTTTTGTGTATTTAGAGTTTCTTTGTGAATATTTTTGCTTTAGGTACAAAAAATTACAAACTTTCTGTTAGTGCCCGTAGTTTTCAAATTTGAATAGTTTAAATTTTGAATTATTTGAAATTAGTGTGAATCACTAGTTTGTGAATAACTTAACTTTAAAATCAGTAAAGGCATGAAAGAATTTGTTTGCACATAAAATTTCTTCGTGTTTCAAATGCCAAAACACATAACTACCCTAACTATTACAGAGATTCCCTCCTGGGTGTGAAACACAGAAGAAAGTGATGATAGTGAAGCCGATCACATCCCAGATCTTTGGGTGTGAAACTTTTTCTTCGCGTGTGTCCCTTTGCGCCGTAACCATGGAAAATCTTCATCATTTAACGGGATGCTCGGGTCAATATTCACTGTGAATGGAGCAATTTCATCAAACTTTTCATAATCTTCTGACATGTCTGTCTTGTCATCCACTCCCACGATGTTTCTCTTCCCAAAAAGAACTATGTGCCGCTTTGGCTCATCGTACGATGCATTCGCTTCCTTATCTTTTCTTTTTCTTGGCTTGGTAGACATGTCCTTCATATAGAAAACCTGTGCCACATCATTGGCTAGGACGAATGGTTCGTCTGCATACGCAAGATTGTTGAGATCCACTGTTGTCATTCCGTACTGCGGGTCTTCCGTTACCCCGCCTCGTGTCATATTTACCCATTTGCATCAAAACAAAGGGACCTTCAAACCACGTCGATAGTCAAGTTCCCATATGTCTTGTATATAACCATAATATGTTTCCTTTCCTGTCTTGGTTTCTGCATCAAAGCGGACACCACTGTTTTGGTTGGTGCTCTTCTTATCTTGGGCGATCGTGTAAAATGTATTACCATTTATCTCGTACCCTTTGAAAGTCATTATATTCGAAGATGGTAACTGGGACAGCAAGTACAGGTCATCTTCAATAGAGGTGTCATGCATGGTACGTGTCTGCAACAAGCTGGCGAAACTCCTGGTTTGTTCACGTGTAATCCAGTCATCAGACCGCTTCGGGTGTTTGGAGCGTAGCAAATTCTTGTGTTCATCCATATACGGAGCCACCAAGGCGGAATTCTGCAGAACTATGTAGTGTGCTTCAGTGAGAGAATGTCCGTCCATACATATTATTTGTTCCCCTCCTAGCATGCCTTTTCCATCCAGTCTGCCCTTATGCCGCGATTCAGGAACACCAATCGGCTTAAGGTGAGGAATAAAGTCAATACAAAACTCAATGACCTCCTCATTTTCATGGCCCTTGGAGATGCTTCCTTCTGGCCTAGCACGGTTATGAACTTATTTCTTTAAGACTCCCATGAACCTCTCAAAGGGGAACATATTGTGTAGAAATACAGGACCCAAAACGTTAATCTCTTCGCATAGGTGAACTAGGATGTGCGTCATGATGTTGAAGAAGGATGGTGGGAACACCAACTCAAAACTGACAAGACATTGCACCAAATCATTCTCTAACCTTAGTATGATTTCTGGATCGATTACCTTCTGAGAGATTGCATTGAGAAATGCACATAGCTTCACAATGGCTAATCGAACGTTTTCCGGTAGAAGCCCCCTCAATGCAACCGGAAGCAGTTGCGTCATAATCACATGGCAGTCATGAGACTTTAGGTTCTGGAACTTTTTCTCTGCCATGTTTATTATTCCCTTTATATTTGACGAGAAGCCAGACGGTACCTTAATACTAAGCAGGCATTCAAAGAAGATTTCCTTCTTTTCTTTGGTAAGAGCGTAGCTTGCATGACCCTGATGTATGCCGTCTTTTCCGTGCATACGTTGCTGGTCCTCCCGTGCCTCAGGTGTATCTTTTGTCTTCCCATACACGCCCAAGAAGCCAAGCAGGGTCACACAAAGATTCTTCGTCACGTGCATCACGTCGATTGCGGAGCGGACCTCTAGGTCTTTCCAATAGGGCAGGTCCCAAAATATAGATTTCTTCTTCCACATGGGTGCGCGTCCGTCAGCGTCATTTGGAACAGGTTGTCCACCAGGACCCTTTCCAAAGACCACCTTCAAATCCTTGACCATATCATGTACATCAGCACCAGTACGGTGGCGAGGCTTCGTCCGGTGATCCGCCTCACCTTTGAAATGCTTGCCTTTCTTTCTTACGAGATGCCTGCTCGGAAGAAATCGACGATGTCCCAGGTACACATTCTTCTTACAATTAGCCAAATATATACTGTCGGTATCATCCAAACAGTGCGTGCATGCGTGCTATCCCTTGTTTGTCTGTCCTGAAAGGTTACTGAGAGCAGGCCAATCATTGATGGTCACGAACAACAACGCCTTTAGGTCAAATTCTTCCCCCATGTGCTCATCCCACGCATGTACACCTGTTCCATTCCAAAGTTGTAAGAGTTCTTCAACTAATGGCCTTAGGTACACATCAATGTCGTTGCCGGGTTGCTTAGGGCCTTGGATGAGCACTGGCATCATAATGAACTTCCGCTTCATGCACAACCAAGGAGGAAGGTTATACAAACATAGAGTCACAGGCCAGGTGCTATGGTTGCTGCTCTGCTCCCCAGAAGGATTAATGCCATCTGTGCTTAGACCAAACCATACGTTTCTTGCGTCATCTGCAAACTCCTTCCCGTACTTTCTTTCGATTTTTCTCCACTGCGACCCGTCAGCGGGTACTCTCAACTTTCCGTCTTTCTTATGGTCTTCTCTGTGCCATCACATCGCCTTGGCATGCTCTTTGTTTTGGAACAAACGTTTCAACCGTGGTATTATAGGAGCATACCACATCACCTTGGCAGGAATCTTCTTCCTGGGGCGCTCGCCCTCGACATCACCAGGGTCATCGCGGCTGATCTTATAGCGCAATGCACCGCATACCGGGCAAGCGTTCAAATCCTCGTACTCACCGCGGTAGAGGATGCAATCATTAGGGCATGCATGTATCTTCTGCACCTCTAACCCTAGAGGGCAGACAACCTTCTTTGCTTGGTACGTACTCTCGGGCAATTCGTTGTCCTTTGGAAGCATATCCTTTATCATTACCAGCAACTTTCCAAATCCCTTGTCAGATACACCATTCTCTGCCTTCCATTGCAACAATTCCAGTGTGGTGCCCAGCTTTTTCTTGTCACCTACGCAATTCGGGTACAACAATTTTTTGTGATCCTCTAACATGCGCTGCAACTTCTTCTTCTCCAAATCACTTGCACAGTTTCTCTTTGCATTGGCAATGGCCCGACCTAGATCATCAACGGGCTCATCCGATGCCTCTTCTTCAGCTTCTTCCCGCATTGCCGGCTCAGCTTCTTCCCGCATTACCGGCTCAGCTTCTTCCCTCATTGTTGTATCATCGTATTCAGGGAACCCATGGCCAGGATAGCTGTCGTCGTCCTCTTCTTCTTCATTGTCTTCCATCATAACCCCTCTTTCTCCATGCTTGGTCCAAACATTATAGTGGGGCATGAAACTGGACTCAAACAGGTGGACATGAATGGTTCTTGACGTAGAGTAATTGCGACCATTCTTACAGCCAGCACATGGACAATGCATAAAACCATCCGCTCGCTTGTTTGCCTCAGCCGCAAGCATAAAAGTACGCACGCCATTAATGAACTCGGGAGAGCATCGGTCATCGTACATCCATTGCCGGCTCATCTTCAATACATAGCACCGAAAACATCAAATTAATACAATACATAAAGTTCATACATAAAGATCATACAACACTTCAATGCAACAAACAAATAACTCTCTAGCTAAAGAATTTAAATGCAACAACAAATGCGATCAAGATCGCAACTAAGGTAACAATTGATCCAACAACATAATGATACCAAGCCTCACTATGAATGGCATATTTTCTAATCTTTCTAATCTTCAAGCACATTTTCTCCATCTTAATCTTGTGATCATTGACGACATCGGCAACATGCAACTCCAATTGCATCTTCTCCCCCTCAATTCTTTTCAATTTTTCCTTCAAATCCTCGTTTTCTCTTTCAACTAAATTTAACCTCTCGACAATAGGGTCGGTTGGAATTTCGGGTTCAACTACCTCCTACATACAAATATCTATGTCAACTTGATGGGCATAATTTGTCATAAACACGAAATGCAATGAATAGTTTTAAAAGAGAATATACCACATCCGAATCATAACCCGGACGAGGGCCGACGGGGACGGATATCAAAACCATGGCACTATGCATAACAAACAACGTATGGGTAAGATAATTATACGAGTAACTATATATCCAAATCACACAAACATCATTTTTTATATAAAACTTCATGAACAAGAGGCTCACCACAAGGTGGTGCCGGCGACAGGACGTTGCGAGCGATCGACGGTGGTTACGACGGAGATTTAGAAGGTACTAAGTAAACCACACCTACATATGCAAAACTAAGTGTTATTTTTGACCTCAAATTGCATATAAATCAAATACTAGCACATATATACAATTCCTCCCAAATTACTAAACTAAAAAATCAATCACTATATAAAGCATTGCACGAGCTAATCTAGCAATGAGAGATGAAAGGAAAAAGTTGCTAACCTTTGTGATCATTTGAATGGATGGGGGCCTTCAAATCTTGGGCAAAATGTGTGATGAGCTTGAGAGGAAGAGGGAAAAGAACAGAGAGGAGAGGGGAAAGGGGAAGAACAGAGCGAGCTCGGGTGGACAAAGGGTCTATGTAGGACGACCTTTAGTACCGGTTCGTGATACGACCCGTTACTAAAGGTGCTGGAGGGCCCCGGACTAACAACATCCTGCCACCACTCACTTTAGTACCGGTTCGTGGCACGAACCGGTGCTAAAGGTTCGCCACGAACTGGTACTAATGAGAGCGGCCCGGCTAGCCATTGGAACCGGCACCAATGTACACATTAGTGCCGGCTCAAATTCAAACCGGCACTAATGTGCTTCACGTTTAACCCTTTTTCTACTAGTGATGTATTCACTATGTGTTAATGCTTTGGTCCGGTACTCTATTAAAAGGAGGCCTTAATATCCCTTAGTTTCCACTAGGACCCCGCTGCCACGGGAGGGTAGGACAAAAGATGTCATGCAAGTTCTTTTCCATAAGCACGTATGACTATATTCGGAATACATGCCTACATTACATTGATGAATTGGAGCTAGTTCTGTGTCACCCTAGGTTATGACTGTTGCATGATGAACCGCATCTGGCATAATTCTCTATCACTGATCCATTGCCTACGAGCTTTCCATATATTGTTCTTCGCTTATTTACTTTTCCGTTGCTACTGTTACAATCACTACAAAATACCAAAAACATTACTTTTGCTACCGTTACTTTTGCTATCGTTACCACTGCTATCATACTACTTTGCTACTAAATACTTTGCTGCAGATATTAAGTTTCCAGGTGTGGTTGAATTGACAACTCAGCTGCTAATACTTGAGAATATTCTTTGTCTCCCCTTGTGTCGAATCAATAAATTTGGGTTGAATACTCTACCCTCGAAAACTGTTGCGATCCCCTATACTTGTGGGTTATCATCTGGTCATTGGAAGCAGAATTGCCCCAAGTATTTGGCGGATAAGAAGGATGGCAAAGTGAAAGGTATATTTGATATACATGTTATTGATGTGTACCTTACTAATGCTCGTAGTAGCGCCTGGGTATTTGATACTGGTTCTGTTGCTCATATTTGCAACTCAAAACAGGGGCTACCGATTAAACGAAGATTCGCTAAGGATGAGGTGACGATGTGCGTGGGAAATGGTTCCATGGTTGATGTGATCGCCGTCGGCACGCTACCTCTACATCTATCGCCGGGATTAGTTTTAGACCTGAATAATTGTTATTTGGTGCTAGCGTTGAGCATGCACATTATATCTGGATCTTGCTTGATGCGAGACGGTTATTCATTGAAATTAGAGAATAATGGTTATTCTATTTATATGAGTAATATCTTTTATGGTCATGCACCCTTGATGAGTGGTCTGTTTTTGTTGAACCTCGATTGTAGTGATACACATATACATAATATTGAAGCCAAAAGATGCAAAGTTAATAATGATAGTGCAACTTATTTGTGGCACTGCTGTTTAGGTCATATTGGTGTAAAATGCATGAAGAAACTCCATGTTGTGGGCTTTTGGAATCACTTGATGCTTGTGAACCATGCCTCATGGGCAAGATGACTAAGACCCCGTTCTCCGGAACAATAGAGCGAGCAACTGACTTATTGGAAATAATACATACTGATGTATGCGGTCCGATGAGTGTTGAGGCTCGCGGCGGGTATCGTTATTTTCTAACCTTCACTCATGATTTGAGCAGATATGGGTATATCTACTTAATGAAATATTAGTCTGAAACATTTGAAACTTCAAAGAATTTCAGAGTGAAGTGGAAAATCAGCGTAACAAGAAAATAAAGTTTCTACAATCTGATCATAGAGCTGAATATTTGAGTTATGAGTGGTCTTCATTTGAAACAATGTGGGATAGTCTCACAACTCACGCCACCTGGAACACCATAGCGTAATGGTGTGTCCGAACGTCATAACCATACTTTATTAGATATGGTGCGATCTATGATGTCTCTTAACGATTTACCGCTATCGTTTTTTGGTTATTCTTTAGAGACGGCTGCATTCATGTTAAATAGGGCACCATTTGAATCCGTTGAGATGACACCATATGAACTGTGATTTAGCAAGAAACCTAAGCTGTCATTTCTTAAAGTTTGGGGCTACGATGCTTATGTGAAAAAGCTTCAACCTGATAAGCTCGAACCCAAAGCGAAGAAATGTGTCTTCATAGGATACCCAAAGGAGACTATTGGGTACACCTTCTATCACAGATCCGAAGGCAAGATATTTGTTGCTAAGAATGGATCCTTTCTAGAGAAGGAGTTTCTCTCGAAAGAAGTGAGTGGGAGGAAAGTAGAAATTGATGAGGTAATTGTACCTTCTCCCGAATTGTAAAGTAGTTCATCATAGAAATCAGTTCCAGTGATTCCTGCACCAATTAGTGAGGAAGCTAATAATGATGATCATGAAACTTCAGATCAAATTACTACCGAACCTCGTAGGTCAACCAGAGTACGATCCGCACCAGAGTGGTACGGTAATCCTGTTCTGGAGGTCATGTTTCTTGACCATGACGAACCTACGAACTATGAGGAAGCGATGGTGAGCCCAGATTCCGCGAAATGGCTTAAAGCCATGAAATCTGAGATGGGATCCATGTATGAGAACAAAGTGTGGACTTTGGTTGACTTGCCCAATGATTGGCAAGGCATAGAGAATAAACTGATCTTCAAGAAGAAGACTGACGCTGAAGGTAAGGTTGCTGTCTACAAAGCTCGACTTGTTGCGAAAGGTTTTCGACAAGTTCAAGGAGTTGACTAAGATGAGACCTTCTCACCCATAGCGATGCTTAAGTCTGTCCAAATCATGTTAGCAATTGCCGCATTTTATGATTATGAAATTTGGCAAATAGATGTCAAAACCGCATTCCTCAATGGATATCTTAAAGAAGAGTTGTATATGATGCAACCAGAAGGTTTAGTCGATCCTATAGGTGCTAAAAAAGTGTGCAAGCTCCAGCGATCCATTTATGGACTGGTGCAAGCCTCTCGGAGTTGGAATATATGCTTTGATAGTGTAATCAAAGCATATGGTTTTATACAGACTTTTGGAGAAGCCTTTATTTACAACAAAGTGAGTGGGAGCTCTGTAGCATTTCTAATATTATATGTGGATAACATATTGTTGATTGGAAATGATATAGAATTTCTGGATAGCATAAAAGGATACTTGAATAAGAGTTTTTCAATGAAAGTCCTCGGTGAAGTTGCTTATATATTGGGCATCAAAATCTATAGAGATAGATCAAGATGCTTAATTGGACTTTCACAAAGCACATACCTTGATAAAGTTTTAAAGAAGTTCAAAATGGATCAGTCAAAGAAAGGGTTCTTGCCTGTGTTATAAGGTGTGAAGTTGAGTCAGACTCAATGCCCGACCACTATAGAAGATAGAGAGAAAATGAAGGTCATTCCCTATGCCTCAACCACAGGTTCTATCATGTATGCAATGCTGTGTCCCAGACCTGATGTGTGCCTTGCTATAAGTTTAGCAGGGAGGTACAAAAGTAATCCAGGAGTAGATCACTAGACAACGGTCAAGAACATCCCGAAATACCTGAAAAGTACTAAGGATATATTTCTCGTTTATGGAGGTTACAAAGAGCTTGTCGTAAATGGTTACGTCGATGCAAGCTTTGACACTGATCCGGATGACTCTAAGTCACAAACTAGATACGTATTTATATTGAATGGTGGAGCTGTAAGTAGGTGCAGTTCCAAATAGAGCATCGTGGCGGGATCTACGTGTGAAGCAGAGTACATAGCTGCTTCGGAAGCAGCAAATGAAGGAGTCTGGATGAAGGAGTTCATATCCGATCTAGGTGTAATACCTAGTGCATCGGGTCCAATGAAAATCTTTTGTGACAATACTGGAGCAATTGCCTTGGCGAATGAATACAGATTTCACAAGAGAACCAAACACATCAAGAGACGCTTAAATTCCATGTGCGATCAAGTCAAGGAGGGAGACATAGAGATTTGCAAGATACATACGGATCTGAATGTTGAAGATCCGTTGACTAAGCCTCTCTCACGAGCAAAACATGACCAGCACCAAGAATCCATGGGTGTTAGAATCATCACTATGTAATCTAGATTATTGACTCTAGTACAAGTGGGAGACTAAAGGAAATATGCCCTAGAGGCAATAATACAATTGTTATTTATATTTATTTATATCATGATAAATGTTTATTATTCATGCTAGAATTGTATTAACCGGAAACTTAGTACATGTGTGAATACATAGACAAACAGAGTGTCCCTAGTATGCCTCTACTTAACTAGCTCATTAATCAAAGATGGTTAAGTTTCCTGACCATGGACATGTGTTGTCATTTGATGAACGGGATCACATCATTAGAGAATGATGTGATGGACAAGACTTTGTTAGCTTAGCATTATGATCGTCTAGTTTTATGGACAGGCGATTGGGGCCCGCGGTGCTCCGCGCTTGACCTTTGGTGTCGCCTCGAAGCCAAGCTCGAGCACGCCTTGGGCCTGGGGGCTACTGTCGGCGTCCTGGGAACGGGGGTACCCAGACTTGCCTGCCTGTGGCCCACGGCGTGGCTCCATCAGTGGCCCGATACGGCCTAGTATGGGCAACAACGACTCAAGACCCTCGCGAGGGACCAAGCCTCATGAGGCGGACGACACAAAGACCTCCCCGAGGGGCAGCCTCACTAGGCTACCTCCCGAGGAGTGGAGATATCAAGGCAAGGTGCACCTCGCGAGGTTCACATGACGTGAGCCATGATGACCAAGGCCAGGCGGGCGCAGCGTACCAGTTTCCCCTTTGGTGCCATGGGGCCAAGCGCAGGCACGGAGTCCCGAGGAATCAGGCAAAGGTTTCCATATTGGTGCAACAAGACCAAGACCGCCAGGATGACAGGACATAGGTCATCGCGGAGCCCATTACAGCGTCACCACCAGAGCCTTTGCAGGCGAAGACTACTTTTGTCAGGATAACTTGTACTAGTTGTCTGCCTTTGAATTTGGCCGTTGTGGGATCCCTTCCCGCCTATATTTGGGAAGAGGACCAAGGCCACTATAAATAGGACTTAGCCACCACCAGAGAGGGGGATCGGATCATTCAGGCCATCCTCAGACCCACCAGCTCACCGAGCTCAAGAACTGTAACATCCCAAATTTTCAATTTGGAATGTTATACATTAGATCATCATGAATATCTTATTTTCTTGCATTTTGGTCGATCCTAGAAATTTCACGCAACTCAAGGACCTTCGGAGAGAGTTAGAGATTTCGTTATTTTCATATTTGAGAGTTTTCTCGAATTTGAAAAGAGGATCATTTGATTTATTTATTTCATCTTCAATTATTTTTCCGATATCAAAATATGAGAGAGGGAATAATACGACTTTCCCAAAATATAGGAAAAATTAAGATTTAATAAATAGATCAAATTTCGTTTTCCGGTGTTTGTTTGTTTTTCTTTGGATAGGGAAAAATGCGCGTTTTCGAAAATTGCATTTTAGGTCCGTAGAAAAGTTCATTTTGTTCGACTCATTTTTAGGAGTCGGGGAAAATTTACTTTAGGGTTTTTGGAGCCCGTTTACTTTTTATTTTTCTTGTTTTTCTGCGCGCGGAACCAGTTAAAAAAAAATTCCGCAGGCCAGCCGGGCCAAAGGCCCAGCCAGCCGCCGCTCCACCCCAGCCGCGCGCAGCGCCAGGCGCCAGGCGCCAGGCCAGCCGCCGCCTCTTCCTTGGCCGAATCCTATTAGGATTCTAGGCTAGCCCCTTTTCCTTGTTTCGTTTTTCCTTTTCCTACTCTATTTCTTGTCCCCTACCCCAAGTAATCTCTCCCCTCTCCTATATAAATACCCCCATAGACCCCCCTCTCCTCACACCAAAAACCCAAACCCCCTCTCCTCCCCAAGCCGCGCCCCACCCCGCGCCCCTCACCCGCCGCCGCCGCCCCTATAGCGCCGCCGCCGCCGCCCTAGCACGCCGCCGTCGCCACCGTTCGCCCCGCCTCGCCGGAGGTAGCCCCGCGCCTCTCTTTTTCTTCCCCGCGGTTCGGTTCTTTTAAAAGAAACCGTTCCGGTTTTCTTTTCCTGTTTTTCTCTCCGATTCTTCGTTTCGGTTTCTTTTCCGAAACCCTAGATCGGTTTTCCGTTTTCTTTTTCGGTTTCTTTTCCGAAAACCCTAGATCGGTTTTCATTCTTCTTTCGGACCGTTCGTCTCAACGAACGTGATCACCGATTATTCCCGGTTAACGACGCCCGTTCGTTTAACCGTTCTTCTCTTTCTTTTCGTCGGATTTATTCCGCGATCGCGATCTCAGATCCGATCTTCGTTCTAGTTTATCTTCTCGCCCGTTTATCGGAATCAGGTGATTCAAGCGCCTGGAGTTTCGTATCGAAACCGCCGTTCCATCTAATCAACTTGAACAAGTTTTTGCTATGGTAAAATTTGACCTAGTTTCAACTTGCTAGAACCGAGTTGTTTTCTTCCGCCGTTTGTTTTCCGTCGTTTGTTCGGTTCGTTCTTTCTTTGCAACCGGAGTTCTTAAGTTGAACTTTCTGGTTCGTTCTCTCGTTCGAGTTTTACTTGTGCATTAGATGAGTACTTATTGTGTGGTTACTATTGTTTTCTTACGATAGATTGACCGGAGTGTGACGAGTAGATCTATCAAGAGTTTTAAGTGCGAATCATCTTCATCAACATTGCAGGCAAGTTCACACTTTGATCATACCTTTTCTACAACCCATGTTTTATTGCATTAGATCAATCCTCTCACATTGCATGATTAGGATCTAATTAAATTGTGGGATGGGAAGTAGATGAGGTAGTACCTATTACCTGTATTATTATGAAACCTTTGGGAGTTACTTCTACGTTTGCTATTTATGCCATGCTATGCTAGTAGACGTGGATTGGGTGAGTGATATCCATGACAGATGTGAGTTGGTAATTTTAATGGTTTATCTAAGGTGGCAACTTAAACACACATCTGGGTGGATTGAGGCACCTGATGTCTATCAGGACTTGCCTGTTTTTATTTTGGACCGCCACCCAGGCTCAAAGGGATCATAAGATAATTCATGCTAGAAACTTCCGTGTGCAGCCACATGCTACTATGGGCTCTGGCATAGTTGACTAAGTTGTGCGAACTCTTACGGGGTGGACTAGCAGATGTAGGGGTTGTAGGTGGTACGGTCTACCCCACATGTAAGGTGCTAGCGCTTCTGAAAGACTATGTCTCGGTCATCCGTTTCTCAAACACCATGTAGTGCGAGAAAACAAACGGAGGCGATCGAGTCATGTGGGGAAAAGTGCGCAAACCTCTGCAGAGTGTACAAACTAATCATGATTAGCCGTGTCCCCGGTTATGGACAACTTGAGTATCTAGTACTTGAATATCATGTGAATCTCATCATGTTACTTTAAATGAATATTGTTGGGTTTAATGATGTTACTTAATTGGGATTGAGAATGCTGTCAACCATTCTCAATGTTCAACAACCACCATGATAGTAAATAAAATTTATTCCTTTGCAGTAGGGAAAAATTGGCTTTTCGCAAAAACCTTATAACCATAGAGCTTTTCCACCAGCCAAATATGCATGTAGTGATAGTCTTTATTCATCATTCTCTATGGTGTGAATTTGCCAGTACATACAATGTACTGACCCATTTCGGGTTGCAACGTCTCATGTTGCAGGTTTCTTATGACGAGTAAGTGATACGTTAGGGTTACGATTTCTGCACTCAACTTTGCCGTTGGTGTTGATGGGAATCCACAACCTTGTTGCTTCCGCTTTATGGATTGAGGTAATAGTATTTACGTTACTTTATACATGTGATTTACCTCTGTTATAAATCCTTCGAGTACTGTGTGTGTCAGCATACCGATCCAGGGATGACACTTAAGCACAGAGACTTGATCCATTTGGGTCAGGTCGCTACAAGAACACCTCACCTCCTGAGGCTGCTCAACCACTGTACTAGTTCATCCTCAGCCCCTCGAGGCAATCCACAAAGCTAGAGTAGGGTATTACATCGCAAGGTGGCCCGAACTAGGATAAACTAATGTATCTCTTGTCCCTTGGGTTCGTCGAGCTAGGCTGTGGAATCGTTGGGCCGGTAGGTTGGCGAGAAGGAGTCCTTCGTACGCACCCCAGTGTTCGAACCTCTCAAGGGTCTGCGGAGCCCTGAATCCGACAGCCTCTCCCCTCCTCCTTTATATACGGGGCAGGGGGCACGCCAAAGGTAGATCAATTGTTCCTCAGCCGTGTGCGGTGCCCCCTCCACAGTTCTCCACCTCGGTCATATTGTCATACTGCTTTGGCAAAGCCCTGCGTGGATCACATCATCAGCACCTTCGCCACACCATCATGCTAACAAGAGGGGAGAGTGTGTCCACGTACCCTTGTAGACCGAAAGCGGAAGTATTTAGTAACACAGTTGATTTAGTCGAACATCTTCGCGATCCAACCGATCCAAGCACCGAACGTATGGCACCTCTGCATTCAGCACACGTTCAGCTAGCTGATGTCCCTCGATCTCTTGATCCAGTTGAGGACGAGGGAGAGTTCTGTTAGCACGACGGTGTGGCGATGGTGATGATGAATTTACGGGTGCATGGCTTCACCTAAGCACTACGATGATATGACCGAGGTGTGTAACCATGGAGGGGGGCACCACACACGGTTAAGAGAAACTCGTGTGCCTTTGGGGTGCCCCCTGCGCACGTATATAAAGGAGGGAGGGAGAGAGGCCGGCCCTCCTAGGGGCGCACCAAGTGTAGGGCGTCCTACTAGGACTTCCAAGTCCTAGTAGGATTCACTTTCCTTTTTGGAGTAGGAAAGAAGGAAAGGAGGGAGAGGGAGAAGGAAAGGGGGGCGCCCCCACCCCTTGTCCAATTCGGTTTGGGCAGGGGGGAGGCGCTTCTTCCCTCTCTACACTAAATCCCAATAAGGCCCATTAACTTCCCCCGGCGAATTCCCGTAACTCTACGGTACTCTGAAAAATACCCGAATCACTAGGAACCATTCTGATGTCCGAATATAACCTTCCAATATATCGGTCTTTACCTCTCAACCATTTCGAGACTCCTCGTCATGTCAGTGATCTCATCCGGGACTTCGAACAAACTTCGGTCATCAAATCACATAACTCATAATACAAATCGTCATCGAATGTTAAGCGTGTAGACCCTATGGGTTCGAGAACTATGTAGACATGACCGAGACACATCTCCGGTCAATAACCAATAGCGAAACCTAGATGCTCATATTGGGTCCTACATATTCTACGAAGATCTTTATCGGTCGAACCGCATAACAACATATGTTGTTCCCTTTGTCATCGGTATGTTACTTGCCTGAGATTCGATCGTCGGTATCATCATACCTAGTTCAATCTCGTTACTAGGAAGTCTCTTTACTCGTTCCATAATGCATCATCCTGTAACTAACTCATTAGTCACATTGCTTGCAAGGCTTATAGTGATGTGCATTACCGAGAGGGCCCAGAGATACCTCTCCGATACTCGGAGTGACAAATCCTAATCTTGATCTATGCCAACTCAACAAACACCATCGGAGACACCTGTAGATCATCTTTATAATCACCCAGTTACGTTGTGATGTTTTATAGCACACAAGGTGTTCCTCCGGTATTCGGGAGTTGCATAATCTCATAGTCAGAGGAACATGTATAAGTCATGAAGAAAGCAATAGCAATAAAACTCAACGATCATAATGCTAAGCTAATGGACGGGTCTTGTCCATCACATCATTCTCTAATGATGTGATCCCGTTCATGAAATGACAACACATGTCTATGGTCAGAGAACTTAACCATCTTTGATTAACGAGCTAGTCTAGTAGAGGCATACTAGGGACACTTTGTTTTGTCTATGTATTCACACATGTATCAAGTTTCCGGTTAATACAATTCTAGCATGAATAATAAACATTTATCATGATATAAGGAAATAAAATAATAAGTTTATTATCGCCTCTAGGGCATATTTCCTTCAGTCTCCCACTTACACTAGAGTCAATAATCTAGTTCACATCTCCATCTGATTTAACACCAATAGTTCACATCTTTACCCATAGTTCACATCCCCATGTGACCAAAACTCAAAGGGTTCTACTAGAGTTAATAATCTGGTTCACATCACTATGCGATTAACACCCAAGAGTAATAAGGTGTGATCATGTTTTGCTTGTGAGAGAAGTTTTAGTCTACGGGTCTGGCACATTCAGATTCGTATGTATTTTGCAAATTTCTATGTCTACAATGCTCTGCACGGAGCTACTCTAGCTAATTGCTCCTACTTTCAATATGTATCCAGATCGAGACTCAGAGTCATCCAGATTGGTGTCAAAGCTTGCATCAACATAACTCTTTACGATGAACTCTTTTATCACCTCCATAACCGAGAAATATTTCCTTAGTCCTCTAAGGATAATTTTGACCGTTGTCCAGTGATCTACTCCTAGATCACTATTGTACTCCCTTGCCAAAATCATGCTAAGGTATACAATAGGTATGGTACACAACATACTTTATAGAACCTATGACTGAGGCATAGGGAATGCCTTTTCATTCTCTTTCTATTTTCTGCCATGGTCGGGTTTTGAGTCTTTACTCAACTTCAAACCTTGCAACACAGGCAAGAACTCCTTCTTTGACTGTTCCATTTTGAACCACTTCAAAAACTTGTCAAGGTATGTACTTATTGAAAAAACTTATCAAGCGTCTTGATCTATCTTTATAGATCTTGATGCCCAATATGTAAGCAGCTTCACCGAGGTCTTCCTTTGAAAAACTCCTTTCGAACACTCCTTTATGCTTCCTAGAAAATTCTACACCATTTCCTATCAACAATATGTCATTAACATATACTTATCAGAAAGGCTGTAGTGCTCCCACTCACTTTCTTGTAAATACAGGCTTCACCGCAAGTCTGTATAAAACTATATGCTTTGATCACACTATCAAAGCGTACATTCCAACTCCGAGATCCTTGCACCAGTCCATAAATGGATCACTGGAGCTTACAGACTTTGTTAGCACCTTTAGTATTGAAAAAACCTTCTGGTTGCAACATATACAACTCTTCTTTAAGAAATCCATTAAGGAATGCAGTTTTGACATCCATTTGCCAAATTTCATAATCATAAAATGCGACAGTTGCTAAGATGATTCAAACAGACTTTAAGCATCGATATGAGTGAGAAAATCTCATCATAGTCAACACCTTGAACTGGTCGAAAACCTTTTGCAACAATTCGAGCTTTGTAGATAGTAACACTACTATCAGTGTCCGTCTTCCTCTTGAAGATCCATTTATTCTCAATGGCTCGCCGACCATCGGGCAAGTCAATCAAAGTCCATACTTTGTTCTCATACATGGATCCTATCTCAGATTTCATGACCTCAAGCCATTTATCGGAATCTGGGCTCATCATCGCTTCCTCATAGTTCATAGGTTCGCCATGGTCTAGTAACATGACTTCCAGAATAGGATTACCACTCTGGTGCGGAACGTACTCTGGTTGACCTACGAGGTTCGATAGTAACTTGATCTGAAGTTTCATGATCATCATCATTAGCTTCCTGACTAATTGGTGTAGGAATCACTGGAACTGATTCCTGTGATGAAACTACTTTCTAATTCAAGATAGGTACAATTACCTCATTAAGTTCTACTTTCCTCCCACTCACTTATTTCGAGAGAAACTCCTTCTCTGGAAAGGACCCATTCTTAGCAACAAAGATCTTGCATTCGGATATGTTATAGAAGGTGTACCCAACTATTTCTTTTGGGTATCCTATGAAGACGCACTTCTATGATTTGGGTTTGAGCTTACCAGGCTAAAGCTTTTTCACATAAGCATCGCAACCCAAAACTTTAAGAAACGACAGCTTAGGTTTCTTGCCAAACCATAGTTCATACAGTGTCATCTCAACAGATTAGATGGTGCCCTATTTAACGTGAACGCAGTCGTCTCTAATGCATAACACCAAAACGATAGTGGTAAATCGATAAGAGACATCATAGATCGCACCATATCTTATAAAGTACGGTCACGATGTTCGAACACACCATTACACTGTGGTGTTCCAGGTGGCGTGAGTTGTGAAACTATTCCACATTGTTTTAAATGAAGGCCAAACTTGTAACTCAAATATTCGCCTTTGCGATTAGATTGTAGAAACTTCATTTTCTTGTTATCATGATTTTCCACTTCACTCTGAAATTCTTTGAACTTTTCAAATGTTTCAGACTTATGTTTCATTAAGTAGATATACCCGTATCTGCTCAAATCATTTGTGAAGGTCAGAAAATAACGATACCCGACGCGAGCCTCAACACTCATTGGATTGTATACATCAGTATGTATTGTTTCCAATAAGTCAGTGGCTCGCTCCATTGTTCCGGAGAACGGAGTCTTAGTCATCTTGCCCATGAGGCATGGTTCGCAAGCATCAAGTGATTCCAAAATCCCACAAGCATGCAATTTCTTCATGCGCTTTACACCAATATGACTAATTGGCAGTGCCACAAATATGTTGCACTATCATTGTCAACTTTGCATCTTTTGGCATCAATATTATGAATATGTGTGTCACCACCATCGAGATTCAATAAACCATTCACATTGGGTGTATGACCATAGAAGGTTTTATTCATGTAAATAGAACAACAAATATTCTCTGACTTAAATGAATAAACTTATTGCAATGAACATGATCATATCATATTCATGCTCAACGCAAACACCAAATAACATTTATTTAGGTTCAACACTAATCCCGAAGGTAGAGGGAGTATGCGATGGTGATCTTATCAATCTTGGAATCATTTCCAACACACATCGTCACCTCGCCCTCAACTAGTCTCTGTTCATTTTGTAATTCCTGTTTTGAGTTACTAATCATACCAATTGAACCGGTATCAAATACCCAGGGCTACTATGAACACTAGTAAAGTACACATCAATCACATGTATATCATATATACTTTTGTTCACTTTGCCATCCTTCTTATCTTCCAAGTATTTGGGGCAGTTCCGCTTCCAGTGACCATTTCCTTTGTAGTAGAAGCACTCGGTTTCAGGCTTGGGTCTAGCTTTGGGCTTCTTCATGTGAGTGGCAACTTGCTTGCCATTCTTCTTGAAGTTCCCTTTCTTTCCCTTGCCCTTTTACTTGAAACTAGTGGTCTTGTCAACCATGAACACTTGATGCTTTTCTTGATTTCCACCTTCGCCGATTTCAGCATCGCGAAGAGCTTGGGGAATCGTTTTCGTCATCCCTTGCATATTATAGTTCATCACGAAGTTCCAGTAACTTGGTGATAGTGACTAGAAAACTCTGTCAATCACTATCTTATCTGGAAGATTAACTCCCACCTGATTCAAGTGATTGTAGTACTCAGACATTCTAAGCACATGCTCACTGGTTGAGCTGTTCTCTTCCATCTTGTAGGCAAAATACTTGCAAAGGTCTCATACCTCTCGACTCGGGCACGATGTCGGATTCGGGGTTCCAGCAAACCCTTGAGGTTCGAACTTTGGGGTGCGCGCGAAGATCTCTCTCTTCCTAGCTCACTCTCGCAATGATTCTCAAGGCCTAGATCGCCGAACCCAAGGAACAAGAGACACGAGGGTTTATACTGGTTCGGGCCACCGTTGTGGTGTAATACCCTGCTCCAGTGTGGTGTGGTGGATTGCCTCGTGGGCTAAGGATGAACCAGCACAATGGATGAACAGCCTCCTGAGGAGAGGTGTTCTTGCGCTCGATGAGCTGGTGAGATGGCCTTGGTGGAGTGGATTCGATCCAAGATGAGCCGATCATGACTATGGTGGTGGCTAGTCCTATTTATAGAGGCCCTGGTCCTCTTCCCAAATGTTAGGCGGGAAGGGATCCCACAACGGCCAATTTTGAAGGGAGACAACTAGTACAAGTTATCCTGACAAAAGGTGGTCTTCGCGTGCCAAAGGTTATGGTGGTGATGCAGCTGTGGGCTCCGCGCTGACCTCTGATAACCCACAAGTATAGGGGATCGCAACAGCTTTCGAGGGTAGAGTATTCAACCCAAATTTATTGATTCGACACAAGGGGAGCCAAAGAATATTCTCAAGTATTAGCAGCTGAGTTATCAATTCAACCACACCTGGAAACTTAGTATCTGCAGCAAATTGTTTAGTAGCAAAGTAATATGATAGTGATGGTAGCGGCAACAAAAGTAAAGATAGCAAAAGTAATATTTTTGGTATTTTGTAGTGATTATAACAGTAGCAGTGGAAAAGTAAATAAGCGTAAACCAGTATATGGAAACCTCATAGGCACTGGATCAGTGATGGATAATTATGCCGGATGCGGTTCATCATGTAACAGTCATAACATAGGGTGACACAGAACTAGCTCAAATTCATCAATGTAATGTAGGCATGTATTCTGTATATAGTCATACGTGCTTATGGAAAAGAACTTGCATGGCATCTTTTGTCCTACCCTCCCGTGGCAGCGGGGTCCTATTGGAAACTAAGGGATATTAAGGCCACCTTTTAATAGAGAACTGGAACAAAGCATTAGCACATAGTGAATACATGGACTCCTCAAACTATGGTCATCACCGGGAGTGGTCCCGATTATTGTCACTTCGTGGTTGCCGGATCATAACACATAGTAGGTGACTATAGACTTGCAAGAGAGGATCAAGAACTCACATATATTCATGAAAACATAATAGGTTTAGATCTGAAATCATGGCACTCGGGCCCTAGTGACAAGCATTAAGCATAGCAAAGTCATAGCAACATCAATCTCAGAACATAATGGATACTAGGGATCAAACCCTAACAAAACTAACTCGATTACATGATAAATCTCATCCAACCCATCACCGTCCAACAAGCCTACGATGCAATTACTCACGCACGGCGGTGAGCATCATGAAATTGGTGATGGAGGTTGGTTGATGATGACGACGGCGACGAATCCCCCTCTCCGGAGCCCCGAACGGACTCCAGATTAGCTCTCCCGAGAGGTTTTAGGGCTTGGCGACGGCTCCGTATCGTAAAACGCGATGATTTCTTCTTTCCTATTTTTTCCTCTCCGAAAGCAAATATATAGAGTTGGAGTTGGCATCAGAGGGTCTACAGGGGCCCACGAGGTAGGGGGGCGCGCCCTAGGGGACCCTCGTGAGAAGGGTGTGGCCCCCCTGGTCTTCATATTTGGCGAGGATTTTTTATTATTTTTTCTAAGACCTCCCGTGGAGTTTCAGGTCATTTCGAGAATATTTGTTTTCTGCACATAAAACAACATCATGGTAATTCTGCTGAAAACAGCGTCTGCCCGGGTTAGTTCCATTCAAATCATCCAAGTTAGAGTCCAAAACAAGGGCAAAAGTGTGAAAAGTAGATACGACGGAGACGTATCAACTCCCCCAAGCTTAAACCCTTGCTTGTCCTCAAGCAATTCAATTGACAAACTGAAAGAAAGAAAGAAAAACTTTTACAAACTCTGTTTGCTCTTGTTGTTGTAACTATGTCAAGCCAGCATTCAGGTTTTTAGCATAAATCATAACTAACCACATTTGCAATAATCTCAGGTCTCACAATTACTTATATCAATAGCATAATCAACTAGAAAGTCATAATAATAAATCTCGGATGACAACACTTTCTCAAAACAATCATAATATGATATAACAAGATGGTATCTCGCTAGCCCTTTCTGAGACCGCAAAACATAAATGCAGAGCACCTTTAAAGATCAAGGACTGACTAGACATTGTAATTCATGGTAAAAGAGATCCAATCATAGCCATACCCAACATAGATTAATAGTGATGAATGCAAATGACGGCTGTGCTCTCCAGCTAGTGCTTTTTAATAAGAGGGTGATGACTCAACATAAAAGTAAATGGATAGGCCCTTCGCAGAGGGAAGCAGGGATTTGTAGAGGTGCCAGAGCTCGGTTTTGAAATAGAGATAAATTGTATTTTGAGCGGTATACTTTGATTGTCAACGTAACAACTAAGAGATGGCGATATCTTCCATGCTAAACACATTGTAGGCGGTTCCCAAACAGAATGGTGAAGTTTATACTCCCCCTCCACCAACAAGCATCAATCCATGGCTTGCTCGAAACAACGAGTGCCTCCAACATAAATCAGGTCCCAGGGGGAGTTTTGTTTGCAATTAATTTTGATTTAGTTTGCATAAAGCATGGGACTAGGCATCCCGGTGACCAGCCATTTTCTCATGAGTGAGGAGCGGAGTCCACTCCTCTTGAGAATAACCCGCCTAACACGGAAGATAAGGACAACCTTGGTTGATACATGACTATTCGAGCATACAAAACAGAATGTTTATTTGAAGGTTTAGAGTTTGGCACATACAAATTTACTTGGAACGGCAGGTAGATACCGCATATAGGAAGGTATGGTGGACTCATCTGGAATAACTTTGGGGTTTAAGGGATTGGATGCACAAGCAGCATTCCTGCTTAGTACAAGTGAAGGCTAGCAAAAGACTGGGAAGCAACCAACTAGAGAGCGACAACAGCCATGTACATGCATTAAAATTAATAAACATTGTATGCAAGCATGAGTAGGATATAATCCACCATGAACATAAATATCGTGAAGGCTATGTTGATTTTGTTTCAACTACATGCGTGAACATGTGCCAAGTCAAGTCACTTAAATCATTCAAAGGAGGATGCCACCCCATTATACCACATCATAATCATCTCAATAGCATGTTGGCACACAAGGTAAATCATTATAACTCATAGCTAATCAAGCATGGCACAAGCAACTATGATCTCTAATTGTCATTGCAAACATGTTTATTCATAATAAGCTGAATCAAGAACGAGGGACTTATCATATTTACAAAAACAAAAGAGGTCGAGTTCATACCAGCTTTTCTCATCTCAGTCAGTCCATCATATATCATCATAATTGCCTTTCACTTGCACGACCGAACGGTGTGAATAATAATAAGAGTGCACGTGCATTGGACTGAGCTGGAATCTGCGAGCATTCAATAAACAGGAGAAGACAAGGCAATATGGGCTCTTTGGGTTAAATCAACAATAATGCATATAAGAGCCACTTCAACAATTTAATTATGGTCTTCTCCTACTGACCCCCAAAGAAAAGAAAAGAAAAGAAATAAAACTATTTACACGGGAAAACTCCCAACAAGCAGAAGAAGAACGGGAAATATTTTTGGGTTTTCTTTTTAGTTATTACTACTACAGCAGAAAAATAAACTACTACTAATTTTTTTTGGTTTTTCTTAAGGTTTACTAAACACACGAGAAGAAAGCAGGAAAAAGAAAATAAACTAGTATGGATGATACAATGAAAAAGTATGAGCATCGACATCTAGCAATGAGTGTGTGTGAACATAAATGTAATGTCGGTGAGAAATACGTACTCCCCCAAGCTTAGGCTTTTGGCCTAAGTTGGTCTATGGCCACGGCTGGCCTGGCGGATATCCATAATAATAGTTGTTGGGGTCGTACTGTGATGAGGAGGAATGGTTGGGGTCGTACTGTGATGAGGAGGAATAGTTGGGATCATACTGTGATGAAGAAGAAGACTCTGACTGCCACTGGCCAACAGTCATATCTGGATCCCAAGAATAAACAGATTGTCGTGGAGGCTCATCTTGTGGTTCCTGTTCTGGCTCCTCGACTGGTGTAGGGTTTCGGTAGGCATGAATAGCCGTCAACGGAACAAGGTACGTGCCTACAGTCAAATCAAACAAAGAAGGAGCAGGCAAGGTAATAGTCTCAGGATGATGTTTATTAAAGAACAATTGATATCTAAGCTCCCCTACCCTATTCTTAATAATAAAATCATGTGCCACCATACTTTTATGATCTAGATAAACACGGGGTAGCACTTTTTCTTCCTTCTCAGCATGCCTAATAGGTATGCTAAAATGTGCGGCTAGGCGTGTAGCATAAATGCCTCCAAAGATGGGACCCTTAGTACGGTTCATATTTAACCGTCTAGCAATAATACCGCCCAAACTAAAAGTGTTATCACTATATAAACCTTGGAGCAGAATAATTAAATCAGGGACACTAAGGTTTCCAGAGTTTCCGCGTCCAATTAAACAACGACTAGCAAATAATGCAAAGTAACGCAAAACAGGAAAATGTATGCTAGTGATTCGTGCATCGGTAACCTTCCTGGTTTCTCCTACAGTGATATTATCAATAAACCCAGCCACATCATCATGATGTGGTTCTTTTGTCTTGCCCTCAAAAGGGACTAAACAAATCCGACAGAAATCATAAAGTGACATCTCCTTAGGCTCATCATATAAATGAAATTCCACCGTAGGTGGTGAGTTCCTAGGATGAAAATAAAAGTTTTGCACAAAGGTATTTGTGAGTAAGAGATACCGATCGCATTGGTCGTGGAGGAAAGCGGTGAGGCCTGCATTGTGGGCCAATTCATGAAAATCTTCATAGATACCAGATGCTCTCAAGAAATCTTCAGAAGGCCATTCACACGCCCGAATCTCCGCGGTGCGTGGCAAATTATACTTAGGCTTCGGTGCCTTTTCCTTTGAGCTTTGGCTTGATGAGCCCCTCAATAATCTGCTCATCATTTTTCTAAAACAATCTGAAATTTTTAGTAACTTCAAACAAAAATGAACCAACTTCAATAAAACTGATAGTAACTACTACTACAAGTGCCTAGAGCCTATATCAAGCATTAGAACTACTTGGAACCATATAAATTTGACATGCAAGATCAAGAACATGGTCACCTATGCAGCACAAATTTGCAATGAATAAAGCACTAGAACAAAAACTAATTGGACCAATGGAGGAGTCACATACCAAGGAACAATCTCCCCAAGCATTTTTGCGAGAGGTGCTTTGAGCAAGGAGATCGAAAATCACAGCAAAAGTGGCTGGAACTCGTGCTTGAGTTGGTTTTTCGGGTTTGTGTGAGACAGAGGAAGAAGATGGGTGCTGGGATAAGTGGAGGAGGGCCACCATGGGCCCACGAGGCAGGGGGCGCGCCCTATAGGGGGGGGGCGCCCACCACCCTTGTGACCAGGTGGCAGCTCCTCCCGCGGTAATTTTTGCACAGTAAATCCTCAAATATTCCGAAAAAATCATATTAAATTGGCATGGCATTCTGAGGACTTTTATTTTCAGGATATTTTTATATTGCACGGATAAGTTAGGAAACAGACAGAAAATACTACTTTTACTTTATTTAATATAAATAGCAGAAAGTAAAAGTGGGGTACAGAAGTTTGTGCTTCTAGTTTCATCCATCTCATGCTCATCAAAAAGAATCCACTAACAAGGTTGATCAAGTCTTGTTAACAAACTCATTCCGATAATCATGAAACCGGATAAATTTCGAATAACACTAAGTTACCTCAACGGGGATATGCACATCCCCAATAATAAGAATATCATATTTCTTCTTGACAGTAGGAAGGGGAAATTCAAAACCTCCAAATATAATCGATGGAATTTTTCCAATAGAATTGATACTATGAACTTGAGGTTGTTTCCTCGGAAAGTGTACTGTATGCTCATTACCATTAACATGAAAAGTGACATTGCCTTTGTTGCAATCAATAATAGCCCCTGCAGTATTAAGAAAAGTTCTTCCAAGAATAATAGACATACTATCATCCTCGGGAATATCAAGAATAACAAAGTCCATTAAAATAGTAACGTTTGCAACCACAACAGGCACATCCTCACAAATACCGACATGTATAGCAGTTGATTTATTAGCCATTTGCAAAGATATTTCGGTAGGTGTCAGCTTATTCAAGTCAAGTCTATGATATAAAGAGAGAGGCATAACACTAACACCGTCTCGAAGATCACATAAAGCAGTTTTAATATAATTTCTTTTAATGGAGCAAGGTATAGTAGGTACTCCGGGGTCTCCAAGTTTCTTTGGTATTCCACCCTTAAAAGTATAATTAGCAAGCATGCTGGAAATCTCAGCTTCCGGTATGTTTCTTTTATTAGTAATGATATCCTTCATATATTTAGCATAAGGATTTGTTTTGAGCACATCAGTTAATCTCATACGCAAAAAGATAGGCCTAATCATTTCAGCAAAGCACTCAAAATCCTCATCATCCTTTTTCTTGGATGGTTTCGGAGGAAAAGGCATGGGTTTCTGAACCCAAGGTTCTCTTTCTTTACCAAGTTTCCTAGCAACAAAGTCTCTTTTATCATAACGTTGATTCTTTGATTGTGGGTTATCAAGATCAACAGCAGGTTCAATTTCTACATCATTGTCATTACTAGGTTGAGCATCATCATGAACATTATCATTAATATTTTTACTAGGTTCATGTTCATTACCAGATTGTGTTTCAGCATCAGACATAGATATATCATTTGGATTATCAGGTGGTTCAGTAATAGGTTCACTAGAAGTTTGCACAGTTCTATCATTTTTCTTCTTCTTTTTAGATGAACTAGGAATATCAATATTATTTCTTTGAGAATCTTGCTCGATTCTCTTAGGGTGGCCTTCAGGATACAAAGGTTCCTGAGCCATTCTACCAGTTCTAGTAGCCACTCTAACAGCATAATCATTTTCTTACTATTCATTTCATCAAGCACTACTTTTTGAGCTTTAAGTACTTGTTCTACTTGGGTGGTAACCATAGAAGCATGTTTACTAACAAGTTTAAGTTCACCTTTAATATCAGCCATATAATCACCCAAGCGTCTAATCATATAAGCATTTTCTTTTAATTGTCTACAAAAATAAGCATTGAAGTCATCTTGTTTATACATAAAGTTATCAAACTCATCCAAGCATTGACTAGCAATTTTAGTAGGAGGGACTTCAGCTTTATCATATCTATAGAGAGAATTTACCTTGACTACCTGTGTCGGGATATCGGGATCAGGAGGTTCTTCAGTAAATAAATAATTAAGATCATATGTTTCTTCAACAGGCGGTATATTAAGACCATGTATTTCTTCAATAGGAGGTAAATTCTTAACGTCTTCAACTTTAATACCTTTCTCTTTCATAGATTTATTTGCCTCTTGCATATCTTTGGGACTAAGAAATAAAATACCTCTCTTCTTCGGAGTTGGTTTAGGAATAGGCTCAGTAATTGGAGTAGGAGTTGGCTCAGGAGCTGGCTCAGGAAGTGCCCAATTATTTTCATTTGTCAACATATTATTCAATAGAATTTCAGCTTCATCCGGTGTTCTTTCCCTGAAAAGAGAACCAGCACAACTATCCAGGTAATCTCTGGAAGGATCGTTAGTCCATTATAAAAGATATCAAGTATTTCAGGTTTCTTAAGAGGATGATCAGGCAAAGCATTAAGTAACTTGAGAAGCCTCCCCCAAGCTTGTGGGAGACTCTCTTCTTTAATTTGCACAAAGTTGTATATTTCCCTCAAAGCAGCTTGTTTCTTATGAGCAGGGAAATATTTAGCAGAGAAGTAATAAATCATATCCTGGGGACTACACACACAACCAGGATCAAGAGAATTAAACCATATCTTAGCATCACCCTTTAATGAGAACGGAAATATTTTGAGTATATCAAAGTAACGCGATCTCTCATCATTAGTGAACAGTGTAGCTATATCATTTAACTTAGTAAGATGTGCCACAAAACTTTCAGATTCATAGCCATAAAACGGATCAGATTCAACCAAAGTAATTATATCAGGATCAACAGAGAATTCATAATATTTATCAGGAACACATATAGGTGAAGTAGCAAAAGCAGGGCCAGGTCTCATTTTATCTCTAAGTGATTCTTTGTTCCATTTAATTAATAACCTCTTAAGCTCATATCTATCTTTGCAAGCAGAAATAGCAGCAGAAGATTCCATATCAAAAAGATAACCCTCAGGAATAACAGGCATATTTTCATCATCACTATCATCATCATATTCAGATTCAATAATTTCTTTTTCTCTAGCCCTAGCAATTTGTTCATCAAGAAATTCACTAATGGGCACAGTAGTATCAGGCATAGAAGCAGTTTCATCATAAGTATCATGCATAGCAGAAGTGGCATCATCAATAACATGCGACATATCAGAACGAATAGCAGAAGCAGGTGTAGGTGTCGCAAACTTACTCATAACAGAAGGTGAATCAAGTGCAGAGCTAGATGGCAGTTCCTTACCTCCCCTCGTAGTTGAGGGATAGATCGTGGTTTTTGGATCTCTCAAGTTCTTCATAGTGATAAGAAGATATAAATCCCAATGACTCAAAGAATAGAGCTATGCTCCCCGGCAACGGCGCCAGAAAAAGGTCTTGATAACCCACAAGTATAGGGGTTCGCAACAGCTTTCAAGGGTAGAGTATTCAACCCAAATTTATTGATTCGACACAAGGGGAGCCAAAGAATATTCTCAAGTATTAGCAGCTAAGTTGTCAATTCAACCACACCTGGAAACTTAGTATCTGCAGCAAAGTGTTTAGTAGCAAAGTAATATGATAGTGATGGTAGCGGCAACAAAAGTAAAGACAGCAAAAGTAATATTTTTGGTATTTTGTAGTGATTGTAACAGTAGCAGCGGAAAAGTAAATAAGCGTAAACCAGTATATGGAAAACTCGTAGGCACCGGATCAGTGATGAATAATTATGCCGGATGCGGTTCATCATGTAACAGTCATAACATAGGGTGACACAGAAATAGATCCAATTCATCAATGTAATGTGGGCATGTATTCCGTATATAGTCATACGTGCTTATGGAAAAGAACTTGCATGACATCTTTTGTCCTACCCTCCCGTGCCAGCGGGGTCCTATTGGAAACTAAGGGATATTAAGGCCTCCTTTTAATAGAGAACCGGAGCAAAGCATTAGCACATAGTGAATACATGAACTCCTCGAACTATGGTCATCACCGGGAGTGGTCCCGATTATTGTCACTTCGGGGTTGCCGGATCATAACACATAGTAGGTGACTATAGACTTGCAAGATAGGATCAAGAAATCACATATATTCATGAAAACATAATAGGTTCAGATCTGAAATCATGGCACTCGGGCCCTAGTGACAAGCATTAAGCATAGCAAAGTCATAGCAACATCAATCTCAGAACATAATGGATACTAGGGATCAAACCCTAACAAAACTAAATCGATTACATGATAAATCTCATCCAACCCATCACCGTCCAGCAAGCCTACGATGCAATTACTCACGCACGGCGGTGAGGATCATGAAATTGGTGATGGAGGATGGTTGATGATGACGACGGCGACGAATCCCCCTCTTCGGAGCCCCGAACGGACTCCAGATCAGCCCTCCCGAGAGGTTTTAGGGCTTGGTGGCGGCTCCGTATCGTAAAACGCGATGATTTCTTCTCTCCTATTTTTTTCTCCCCGAAAGCAAATATATAGAGTTGGACTTGGCGTCGGAGGGTCTCCAGGGGGCCCACGAGGTAGGGGGCGCGCCCTAGGGGGGGGCGCCCCCCACCCTCGTGAGAAGGGTGTGGGCCCCTGGTCTTCATATTTGGCAAGGATTTTTTATTATTTTTTCTAAGACCTCCCATGGAGTTTCAGGTCATTCCGAGAATATTTGTTTTCTGCACATAAAACAACATCATGGTAATTCTGCTGAAAATAGCGTCAGTCCGGGTTAGTTCCATTCAAATCATACAAGTTAGAGTTCAAAACAAGGGCGAAAGTGTTTGGAAAAGTAGATACGACGGAGACGTATCAACCTCCGTCCTGCCGTCCTGCTGGTCTTGTTGCATCGATATGGAAACCTTTGCCTGATGCCTCGGGACTCCTCGCCCGCGCTTGCCTCTTTAGCACCAAAGAGAAAACTGGCACTCTGCGCCCGCTGGCGCCCGCCTCGCTTCAGTCATCACGGCTCACGTCATGCGAACCTCGCGAGGTGCCCCCCGCCTTGATATCTTTGCTCCTCGGGAGCCAGCCTAGCGAGGCTGCCCCTGAGGAGGTCTTGCATCACCCGCCTCGTGAGGCTTGGCCCCTTGCGAGGGTCTTGAGTGGTTGCCGATGAATATGGGCCGTACCGGGCCGCCGGTAGAGCCATGCCATGGGCCGCGGGCAGGCAAGTCTGGGTACCCCCGTTCCCAGGACGCCGACAGTAGGCCCCAGGCCCCAGGCGTGCTCGGACTTGGCTTCGAGGCGAAGCCAAAGGGCAAGTGCGGAGCGCCGCCAGCCCCAACCACCTACAACCTTGATTGATGTTTGGCGATTGACAGGACGCGTGCGTCTCCGCCCCCCACGCTGCCTCGGCAACCGTTCACCTTGACGAGTCCCTGCTGCATGCAGAAAAAACCATCATTACCTGCAATCGTGGAGGTCGACGGTTGGCCTCCATCTGGCTATAAATGAGGAGGGGGGCGGAGCCCCCGTTTCTCATCTCTTCCTCCATCCGCCTGCTTCTTCTTCCTCTTCCTTGCTACGACACTCATGGCACAGATACGGAGGTTCTTTGCCGCCGAGAAGGGAAAACCCCCCTCGAAGAGCTTGGGCCACTCCCACGGAAGAAGAGGCTGGCCTGCTCTCACGATGTTGCCGTGAGGCCAGAGGTGACGAGGCCTTGGTACGAGCGGCCTCCCCCCGGCTACCCGTTGCCCTTGTATGCCCAGGCGCTAGGCTCCGGAGAGGGGGCAGCGGCCCGCGCCGCTCGCGCCTTGGCCGCGGTGAACATGCTATGGCGGTGCGTGCCGCTGCCCCACGAACTCACGCCGAGGGCTCCTCGCTTGAACTCGTGGTGTGGGCGGCGATGCCTCCGCGCACGTGGATCCGATTCCTGCAATTGTATGTTGAAGAGATGCCACCGAGGAGGCCACTCTTGCTGTGGCTGCAGCACGCTGAGTGCGACACCCCGGCGACGGGAGCAGAGGTCGAGGTCGTCTCCCCGGGCAAGATCTTTATGACCCGCGGATGGGGTGAGGTCGCCCGTGTCTGCCGCGCGGAGGGGGCCCTCGTCATCCATTTCGAGTACGACGGCACATCCACGCTGTTCTTCAAGGTCTTCGACAAGGAAGGCCGCCGCCTGGAATGCTGCCCTGGAGGGGGTCGCCGGGATGGCGCAGCGGCTGGCGCTGGGCCCGCCCTTGGTCCTGCCGGTAGTTCCTCCAGCAGCAGCGATGATGCCCGGGAGTCCAGCGACTCTCCCGAGCCCGACGAGTCTCCGGAGACGAGCGAAGACAGCTACACGCCCCGAGCTCTCGCCGTGACCAGAGTGCCGCCGCAGCGTCTGTCGGATTTTGGGTTCCGGCAGACCCTTAAGGTTCGAACTCTGGGGTGCGCGCGAAGGTTACGTCTTCTACCTCTCCGTTTCGCAAGGATCTAGACTACTGAAAGAACTGCACAAGAGGCACAAGGTTTATACTGGTTCAGGCCACCGTTGTGGTGTAATACCCTACTCCAGTGTGTGGTGGGTGGATTGCCTCTTGGGGCTGATGATGATGAACAATACAAGGAAGAACAGCCTCGCGAGGGTCTGCTCTTGGCTGGGGCAATGAACTGCTGGGAGGAGTTCAGCCACCTTTCTCTCTCTCTCTCTCTATGCTTCCAACCTCTCTATCGAGCCTCTCCTTCCTTTTTTCCAACCCCGTTGCTCTGTGGGCGGCTGGTCCTATTTATAGAGGCCCTGGTCCTCTTCCCAAATATTGAGCAGGAAGGGAGCCAACAATGGCGGGCTAATTCGAAGGGGGACAGCAAGTATCAGCTATCCTGACAAAAGTAGTCTTCGCCTGCACAAAGCTCTGGTGATGACGCCGTCTTGGGCTCCACGGTGACCTCCATCTCGTAGTCCTCCTGGTCTTGGTCTCGTTGCACCGAAATGGCAACCTTTGCCTGATGCCTCGGTACTCCGCGGCTGTGCTTGCTCCCTTTGCACCAAAGAGGAAAGGAGGACGCTGCGCGGGCTGGCACCCGCCTAGAGCCCTGAGTCGTCATGGCTTGCGTCACGGGCACCTCGCGAGGTACCCCGCCTTGATTTCTCCGCCTCCTCGCGAGCCAGCCTGATGAGGCCGCACCTGAGGAAGCTCCGCGTCGTCCGCCCCGCGAGGCTTGGCCCCTCGCGAGGGTCTTGAGTCTTGTGTTGGTGAAGATGGGCCGTGCCGGGCCCCCTTTGAGCCATGCCGCAGGCCACAGGTAGGCAAGTCTGGGGACCCCCGTTCCCAGAACGCCGACAGTAGCCCCCGGGCCCAAGGCGCGTCCAGACTTGGCCGTGCTGAGAGGCGAAAGGGCAAGGGCGAAGCGCCGCGGGCCCTAACAACCTGCGGCCTTGGGCGCCGCGTGGCGGTTGATTGGACGTGGGCGGCACTGTTCCCCCACGCCCCCTTATTCTGCGCCCTGCTAGGCGGACTTGTAGTTGTACACAGCCGCTCCCCTTCCTGTTGCTCGAGCGTCCCCTGTTCTTCCTCCCTTCGAACGCCAGCTCCTGCTTCCAATCCAATCTCGAATCTTCCCCTCCTTCCCATCGCCATGGCTCCGACGAAGAAGGAGAGAGGAAAGAAACCCATGCCTCCGTCTTGTGTGCCACCATCGGTGGCCCCCGCCGTCGGCCGATCGACCATACTCGATCGAGAGTGTCTGGGCAAGGTCAGCTTGGCTCTGGCCACCATCTTCAATGAGTGCGGGAGGACGACGGCCTGGCCCGCGCCCCACTTCTCCATCGACAGGATAGCTACCGAGGTCCCATGTTTTGACGACGCCCTGTGGGCGGGTCTGGTTCCCCCCTTTTCCGATTTCTTCAATACCGTGCTCTCCCATTATCAGATCCACATGATGCACCTAAGTCCTGAGTCCATCACCCTCCTTTCGGTCTTCGCCTTCGTTTGCGAAGCCATGGTGGGCATCCCTCCTTCGGTTGCCTTGCTGCGCCACTTCTTCTCGCTGCATCTTGTTGACCCTACCCAATGCTGGGCGTGCGTGAGCTTCGCTGCCGAGCCTGAGACTGCGGCCTCTGGGATCGACTTCAAGCACCCCTGCCCGGGGTTGGGTTCCGCGAGCGGTGGCTGTATGTGGACGCAGGGGTGCCCAGCCCCCTGCTATCGGAGCCGGCCTCGCGTGCGGTCCCCAATTCGGGTTGGGGACAGGAGACGCTCGAGAGCCCTCGGCTCGTCTTCGTCTGGCGCTGCTTCGCGCTCTTGAGGTCGCTTGGCGTGACAGCGCCCAAGGTGGTGAAGGAGTTTCTGTTATGCCGTGTTGCTCCCCTTCAGCGCCACTCTCGCCGGATGTGGGCCTTCCGTGGGCGCGAGGATAACATGAGGCTCCAGGAAGAGGACCTGGCTCCTGAGGTGCTGAAGACAGCGCTCTTGACCTTGGCCGGGGACCCCAACCCCGGCAGCGTCCGACAGGAAGGGGCCTTGTTGTATCTCTGCCAGAGCAGGGTCGACTTTGTGAAGCAGATGCCCGTCTTCGATGAGTGGGGGCTGCGTCCTGCCGGCCTCCAGGGACCTCGTGAGAATCCAGTGGTGGTGACTGCCCTTCCAATCGGCCAAGGCGACTCCTCCTCAAGTGGCGGAGCAGGGAGGCATGCGGCGCCGGAGGCCGAGGGGGCTCCCGATGAGGTGACAGCGCCGGGTGATGCTCTCGAGGGGACAGCTCCTGGGACCCGTGCCGCTGAGGCTGAGGGTGGCAAGCAGCCGCTCCCAGTGCCCGGGGCTAAGGCCTCTGAGGCCCCAGCCACATCTTCTGGCGAGGTGATTGGCGGCACGCGCCAGGCAGGCGCCCCTGACGCGGATCGCTTCGATGCTCCATCTTCGTCGCAGGTTGATCCTTGCGCTCTTCTCTTGGGCCGCTTCCGCGTGGACTTTGAGGCCCTCCGGAGGAAAAGGGAGGCCCTGGGTGATGACTTTCCTTGTCGCGCACTGAAGCGTAGGAAGTACTTCGCCACTGATGAGTAAGTCTTCTCCCTTTCTGGTTCCTGATCCTCTCGTTGCTTTCACTGATCCTTGATCCGCAGGCCCCTTCCGGCCGAGCTCGCGGAAGTAGCCGAGGTGCCGCCTCCTTTGGTTTCGCCCCCTCTACCGTCCTCAAGTGCTCCGAGCCGCTCTGCCCTTGTGGTGAGGGCGATCGAAGGGGTGGACCTCCCCGAGGTGCACCGCGGCCCTTCATCCCCCCCGATTTTCCTTCGCGGGCCCTCTCGAGGCATAGCCAGCCTGCCGTGGCCTTCTCGTCTGGTCATGGACTGCGACTGGTTGAGGCGCCCCCTGCGCCCTTCATCTGGAGACGGGCTGGCTCCAGGCTGGGCTTCTGGTGCGGCGCGCCCGGCCGTCGCGAGGGTGCCAGCCCCCAGCCCCCTGCCCGAAGGGGAACGATGATTCATGGCCCCCGGCGCTTGCTTGGGGCTGATGATGGTGTGGAAGACGTGCTCGAGCGTGCCCGGGAACGCCGCGCTCGCCGCCAAGGGTTCCTTCGAAGGGCGACTGACGCGGTGAACCTGCTTGGGGAGGAGCTTGCCGACGAAGACGCGCGCCTGGAGGCCGAGGGCCTGCGCCTGGCTGCAGGGAGGCGCGAGCTGGAGGCCGCCATCGTCCTCGCGCGCTGTCAGCGTGATCTTGACGATGAAGAGGTGAAGGCATCGCTAGAGGCCTCTCGGGTGGCCCGATCCCAGGCTGCCGAGGAGGCCCGGGGAGCTGACCGATGGCGAGAGGCGGCGGAGGAGCGGGCTCGGGAGCTCCTGGCCCGGTGCCACTCACTGGAGGAGCAAGTGGAGCTGCGTGAGTTGGCCCTTGCGTCGATGCGGGTGGCCTCCAGCGACCCAACTGAGCTCCAGAAGCGTGAGGAAGCATTGACGCTGGAGGCCGCCGAACGCACCCGCGAGTACGAGCGGTTGGAGACAAGGGAGCACTTGGTGACGCAGGCGGAGGACGATGTCGCCGCGCGGGAAGCTCGTGTCCTGGAGGAGGTCGGGCGCCGGGTGGCGATGGCGCGCCAAGACCTCGAGCGTGAGTTCGAGGGGAGGCTGGAGTTGATCCGGGCCGAAGCTAAAGGGAGGACCGTAGCCTTGAGGGCCAAGCGGGAGGAGGCGACGCGGCTGGACGACGCCTCCCGGGCTGCCCTTGAGGAAGCGCAAGGGGAGTTAGCCGCCTCCCAGGCCGAGATGCTCCGTCTTCGCCAGTGGGTGGAGGAGGCTGAGGGCGTCGCACGCCAGAACGCGGATGAGATATGTCAGCGGCAGGTCCTAGAGCACATGCACGGCCCCATGCTCGCAACGCTCCGGGAGAGAGCTAGCACAGACTTGGGCAACATCTATGAGGCGGCCGTCGGCGAGCCGCACACAGTCAACTATGCCGGCAACCTTCAGTTTTTCACCGCCGTGGTGACGCAGCTGGAGGCGTGGTCGGCCAGGGCCGACAGGTTGGTGGAAGAGAGGAGCCGCGCTCTGCTCGGGCGCGCCTTTTCCTGTGCCTTCAGCCATCTCCTGAACATGGATTCCCACTTCGATTTTAACGCCGCCATCGCCCCAGTTCCCCAGGCCGTCCGAGGCGACCTGGCGCACTGGGTGGAAGACAACGTGGATGCCCTTGTCAGGGCCTTCGCTTCGGACGATGACGACGTGATCGTGGCTGCTGACGAGGGCGGTGCGGTGAACGGTCCTGACGCCGTTGGTGGCGACGCAGATGACGATGGCGAGTCCGGCGACGCCAGCGACGGCCCGGGAGGTGCTTCTGAGGACGCATTGGGGGATTGGTACGACTGAGTGTGTATTGCTCCTGTCTTTTTTACCCTGCATGAATAGAACTCAGGTTTTTGACCTGATGGCCGTGAGAGCATTTTGGGAGGGGAAGCCCCTCATGTAAAACCTGTGTTCATCGTATTGGCAGTTGTCATATTGCACGAGTGCCCGCGCCTGGTGGTTGGCTGGTTTACCTTTGTTTCGTGCAAGCCCCGAAGCAGCCTGTGACGTCTTGGGTGTTCTTTAGTTGAATCCGTAGGGTACGAGAGTGTCGCTGGCGGGGAGCTTCACAGGCATTGGCCTTTTTCACAGGCTCCGGGCCTTTTCCCAAATGCGACGGCTTCACATGCATTTGCCTTCTTCACAGGCTCTGGGCCTTTTCCTGAACGTGACAGCTCCACAGGCATTTGCCTTCTTCACAGGCTCTGGGCCTTTTCCTGAACGCGACAGCTTCACAGGCATTTGCCTTCTTCACAGGCTCTGGGCCTTTTCCTGAATGCGACAGCTTCACAGGCGTTTGCCTTCTTCACAGGCTCTGGGCCTTTTTTCTGAACGCGACAGCTTCACAGGCGTTTGAATATCCTCCCGAGAGGGAGCAACATCGGCAGTTTGGGTTGTGCACGAGCCAGGCCTGACCCGACTCGCGAGGGGCTCACGAGGGGAGGCAGCTGTGGCGAAGCGGTAACCAGAATGCGAGAAATGGCTCGAACGAGAATAAGCACCCCTTCCCCGAACACACGCAAATCTCAAATTCGAATCCAACTTAAATCCAGTGGGGGAAAAGATACAGCCAAAGGGAAAGGCAATGAAAGCAGACAAAAGGCCGCGTCTGGCACCTAATCTAGTCTTGGACATCTTCTCACCAGCGCGGAGCTAAGTGCTGTCCACTGGGCGTGGGAGGGAGCCCCAGGGCCTGAGGCCGGCACCCCTGAGACTCCGGGGCGTGTACAACCCCACTCATTATTACGTGAGAGTGTCACGGGGCGGCGAGCTTCACAGGCACTGGGCCTTCTTCACAGGTACTGGCCTTGCTTCATATCGCCAGACGAGGGCCCCGCCTTGCGCCACACTCTAGTGCCATCAGCAACGACCGGAACCCAGGACGCCGCCCGATGGGGTAGAGCGGTCGCCAGCGGTTCCCCCGACGACCACGGGTCCTCCGCCAGGGGCAGGCCCTGAGGCACCTCCCCAACAGAGGGCCTACCTCCTGAGAACACCTTGCTCCGAACGCCGCGGTGGTGATGTCGGATCTCGGCCCCTCTCCTGCAGCCCCCTGCGCCCTCCTCCCGAGGGGTAGGAAACCGTGGGAGCGGGGCAGCTGCTTGCTGCGGCGACCTGCACCTCCTGCGATCCATGGTTAGCGTATACCTGCTCCTGAGGAATTAGCGGTGCCCGATAATCGTTGCCTCCAGCGTGGTCAGTGGGACCGTTCCGGGGCTCCTGAAAAGGCCCAGCTTCTAGTGCCTCGTCCCCCCAGCTTGGGCTGAGGAGCAAGCCTTGTCCGTTCTCGTGAGGGTGTCCTTGGTCCATCATGAGGGGCACGTATTCCTCCGGCGCCGTCATCCCGAATGCTACGCTGTAATGCCCCGCATGCCACGCGGTCCTGCCTGTCACGCCCACTACGGGGTGGCAGCGCGGCCGCCCACTGGGGCCGCGGGTCGCGTTGAGTCCTTCTTCTTCGCGGGCCGGGGGCGGGGGCAGTGCCGCCGCCGGTCCGGCGCTGACAGCTTCGCTGGCGTCGGAGTAGCCTTGGAGCCCGCGGGCGCGCGTGGGTCGCCCTGGGCTTGAGATGGGAGCTGGGTGGAGAAGGGGTGAGCCCCCGAGGCGGCGAAGCCTAGGAGCTCCGCCACTCGCTCCAGCAGCACGTCATGGCCGCCCTCCAGCAGTCTGCACTGCAACAGCTCTCGGGCCACCGTGAGCGCGGCCCTCGAGTTCGCCTGCTCCCGGCGGGTGTACGGCGTCGTGGTCGCGGCGTGATTGGAGGCCCTTGCTGCCGACCGTGCCTGTCGCGGTGTAAGAGTTGTCGAAGTCTGTCCGCGTCGCCCGCGGCCTGCAGCGCCCTGCGGACCGCGAGCTGCCTGGGGCACGGGGTCGCCCGAGGCGAGCGGTTCCGCGCGGGCGGGCCACGCAGCCCATGGGGCGGGGTTGCCCTCCTGGTCGCCAGGCATGGTGATGACGACGCGACGGGGCACGGAGCGGTGGAAGACTAATTCCAGCGCACCCCTACCTGGCACGCCAAATGTCGGATTTCGGGTTCCGGCAGACCCTTAAGGTTCGAACTCTGGGGTGCGCGCGAAGGTTACGTCTTCTACCTCTCCGTTTCGCAAGGATCTAGACTACTGAAAGAACTGCACAAGAGGCACAAGGTTTATACTAGTTCAGGCCACCGTTGTGGTGTAATACCCTACTCCAGTGTGTGGTGGGTGGATTGCCTCTTGGGGCTGATGATGATGAACAATACAAGGAAGAACAACCTCGCGAGGGTCTGCTCTTGGCTGGGGCAATGAACTGCTGGGAGGAGTTCAGCCACCTTTCTCTCTCTCTCTCTATGCTTCCAACCTCTCTATCGAGCCTCCCCTTCCTTGTTTCCAACCCCGTTGCTCTGTGGGCGGCTGGTCCTATTTATAGAGGCCCTGGTCCTCTTCCCAAATATTGAGCGGGAAGGGAGCCAACAATGGAGGGCTAATTCGAAGGGGGACAGCAAGTATCAGCTATCCTGACAAAAGTAGTCTTCGCCTGCACAAAGCTCTGGTGATGACGCCGTCTTGGGCTCCACAATGACCTCCGTCTTGTAGTCCTCCTGGTCTTGGTCTCGTTGCACCGAAATGGCAACCTTTGCCTGATGCCTCGGTACTCCGCGGCTGCGCTTGCTCCCTTTGCACCAAAGAGGAAAGGAGGATGCTACGCGGGCTGGCACCCGCCTGGCGCCCTGAGTCGTCATGGCTTGCGTCACGGGCACCTCGCGAGGTACCCCGCCTTGATTTCTCTGCCTCCTCGTGAGCCAGCCTGATGAGGCCGCGCCTGAGGAAGCTCCGCATCGTCCGCCCTGCGAGGCTTGGCCCCTCGCGAGGGTCTTGAGTCTTGTGTTGGTGAAGATGGGCCGTGCCGGGCCCCCTTTGAGCCATGCCGCAGGCCGCAGACAGGCAAGTCTGGGGACCCCCATTCCCAGAACGCCGACAGCGTCCGCCCATCGTCGTCGTTGATCAGGATGGGGTTGGCACCGGCCTCCCATGGCCCACTGTTGATGATGGCGTCGGCGGCGATGCCGGTAGATACGACTTCTGATAGACTTCTCCTTTTATTCCCTGGAAGGAATCGAGATGAACCCTTCGGGGGTGTCTAAAGAATCTGTAGTGCCTATTGTGTCAATATCATCCTTATTACGAAAATTTAGGATTGCGTTTCTTGCTTTGGCTTGGTCCCCCCTTTCCAACCTCGCGGTAGCTTAGCGCTCTACACCGACATGTCCCAGTCCCTAGGCACGCTTCAGCCGTCGCTGGTATGCCAGGCTGCGATGCCGTGGTCAAGGCCAGGAGGTGAGCGGCCCGAGGTCCGGTGAGAGCTCCCGAGGCGTGATGATCAAGAGGTCCCCTTTAGCATGCAAGCAACTCCTTGAAGGCAGGAAGAAATGCTGCAACAGCTGGAAATCCTGTGTCACAGCGTTGGGCTGGCTTGAGTGCGTGACTTATCTTAGCGATCCTGGGTTGATCCCTTGCACAGTGCCCGATTTGCGCGTCAGCCATGGTGGTACGACTGGGTTAGGCCCGCGCCATCTCCCCCCTTTTTCACACTCCTCTAAGTGCTCTGCGTCCTCGGGTCCTGACCTTCGAGCGAAGCTCAGCCGCCGCTGGTATGCCAGGTCGCGATGCCGTGGTCAAGGCCAGGGGGTGAGGGCTGGAGAGTCAGTAAGAGCTCCTGAGGCGCGATTCTCAGGAGCCCCCCTTTAACACGCAAGCGAATTGCATGAGAAAGGATGCAGCTGGCGGGGCCACCCGTAGTCAAGCTCCAGAGATTCCTGCGGGTTAGTTCGAGAGGGGAATATAGCTTGTAATCTCATTTTGTTGTCCTGCCGCTAGTCGTTCCACAAGAAGATGAAGGCACTGAGGGTCTGGTGAGGTGACTGAAAGGATCAAGATGGACCTAGAGGGGGGGGGGTGAATAGGTACAATTACAAATTTTAATTGTTACTGAGCAATTTTAGGCAATCATGCGGAAAGTGAAAGTGATCCTAACAATTGTAAGTATGATACTAATGAGCTAAGCAAGATAAACAAGTGACACAAATATATGAGTAAGCAAGCACGAGATGATATAAGTAAGTGCTAAGAGACAAGTAACCACAAGTAGAGAGTTAGGGTTAGGAATAACCGCAACTCCGAGAGACGAGGATGTATGCCGATGTTCACTTCCTTGGAGGGAAGCTACGTCACCGTTTAGAGAGGTGGATGTTACCACGAAGGCACACCAACGCCACGAAGGCTCACCCTATTCTCTCCTTGAGACAACACCACGATGGCATTTCTCAACCACTAGCGGTAGACCTTGGGGTGGTCTCCAAACCCTCACAAACTTTCCGGGGGAAATCACAATGGTCGATTCCTCGCTGGAGCACTCCTACCGCCTAGGAGTCTCCAACCTCCAAGAGTAACAAGAAGCACCACAAAAACAAGGGGGAATCAACTTTCGCTTTGGTGAATGTGTAGATCGAGCACTTCTCCTTCACTTCTCAAAAGATCAAGAGCTTTGGTTGGCTAAGGAGGGAGATCTCCAAGAAATTGAGGTTTGAAAATGGAGGTGAGACAAAATGGAGTCGTCGACTCCTTCATGAGGAAGAAGAGGACTATTTATAGGTGGGGATGAAATCTGGCCATTGGAGGAGATTTCTGCGTAGCCCGGAAGTTCCAGCTACAGACGGAAGTTCCGGACCCCGGAAGTTCCGGGCAAGTTCTGGACAGGTTCCAGGCTACACAGAGAGTTTGCACCAATCAGTAGTACCCCGGAAGCTGCTGAAACAGGGGACGGAAATTCTGGTGCCCGGAAGTTTCGGCCGCCCCAGAAGTTTCGGCTGACAGAAGTTCCGACCAGGTTCCGGCGAGGTTCCGAGCTACACTGAAAGATTGCACGAAAAAGTGCAGTTTCTCTGGGTAACCGGAAGCTTCCCGGACCCCGCCCGGACATTCCGGTCCCCGGAAGTTCTGGCCGTCTCGGAAGTTCTGGCCTGAACAGAAACTTGGCACTAGGATTTTCAAATCAATGTGAGAAGGTAAGTTGATTCCCCAGATGTTTTTATGATGCATCCCCCTCTTAATAGTGCGGCTGCCCTAAGGACTCAAGAAATAAGAAAACTTTAAGGTACTCTTATTTTCTTGAGTGCACCGCTTTTCCTTTTTTTCAATAAGAGAGGAAATAACCATCCATGCTTCACTTTTAGCTTAATCGGGGCTGTTAACACTTAGAGCATGTGGTTAGAAACACAAATGAAGTTGTCATCAATGTCAAAAACACTTTAGTGCAATATTGCACTTTCAATCTCCCCCTTTTTGACATAGATGACAACAATGCTTGAGAGGGTAAACTCATAAAGTATATACAGAATTAAGCAACTTTAATGACAGGAAGGTACTTCCCCACAACCCATGGCTTATTTTAAGATTGCATTTGAAATGAAATGACATGGTTAGAGGATTCTCCCCCTATCACTATGCATACCCACACAAGAATGATATATCAACATAGAACACTTTACTAACCTTTGTTCTTCATAGTGAGGGTACAAATATAGATATAATCATAGCGTGATAGATCTCTCTTACAATATGAGCAATTAGAATATGCCATGTACCCTCCTTGCCATAAGTTTCTCACACACAGATAGATTAATTAACGGAACATAAATAGGTTCAAATAGCAAGCTAAGATCCAAATGGAGGCAAATAAAAGCAAAGGTTCAAGGATCAACGGTAAATAGGCAGATAAACAAGGATAAACGATAAGCCCTATATCAAGCACCACAACATCTCCCCCTGTTGTCACCTAGATGGAAAAAAGGAAAGATGGAGGAATCCATAAATAGCCCCTAGGAGAGGGACGCAGAAGGGTCATCAGACGACTCTCCAGAAGATTCTGAGCCATGAGGGCGGTGAGAAGAGGCTTCATCGCCGGCTTCAACATCAAACCGAGCAAATTTGGACTAGTATTTCTCAAAAGAAGTCGCATGAGACTTGGAGCCGTGAGCAATGTCCATACCAGATGCACGCATACCATCCTTAAGAGCCTTCATGCTCTCCTTCCTAGACTTGTGCTCATCCCACTGCTTCTTATGCATATCTTGCTGAAGACAAAACATGTTCTTGAGAAGACGCCAAATTTTGTTGCTCTTCTTGGACCCGGAGTCACTAGGCTCCCCATGATGAAAAGTATGTGAGTAGAGACGAAGCTCAAAGTGGTGTGGATTTCCAGCATGTAGCTCCTCTGCCTCCTTATCTTCACCCTCATGAGCAGTTGCCTTGCCCTTCTTAATAAGCAAGTTAACACTGGAGTGGCCAGTCAGACGCTGACCCGCAAGTGCATCAGGAGCAATCTCAGCAATCAAAGCAGTAATATATGGAGCATAGATAGGAACCTTGCGGTTCATTACCACACTGTATAGCTCATGCCACATAAAGTCCATCACATCAATGGGTCCCTGCTCGGAGTTGTGACAAGTGTAGTGAAGAAGGTTGATGAGGTGGCCACGAATCTTGTTCTTGTCACCTACCTTGACCGCAAGGATCTCTCGAAAGATACGGTGCATGATGTCATAAAAAGGCAGAAGATCACCAACAGATCCAACCTTTCCGGATGGAGGATACAAATCAGCCAAGTGAATAGCTTGGAAGACCCCTTTGTCGTGAATCTTGTAGCCACGGTCAGCAGTAATGTCAGTATACTCATAGCCCAGAAGACCGGCTAGCACGGAGAACGGAGCAGAGAACTTCTCATTACCACTCATCCAAGTAAGAGTGCGCTGCATATCAGTCCCAAAATGCACAGTGGCATAGAATTGAGCCACAAGAGGCGGAGACACATCATGTTGAAAGCGCATGAGTGGAAGGAGGTTGAGCTTCACACACATGTTCTGGATCCCCTCAAAGTAAGCAGAGTTTGTTGGAGTCTTGTCAAAGTGAGCAATGTTGATATTCTTCTAAATGACACACTTGTTGACGAACTGAGAAAAAATCTCTTCATAGTTGCGTTGCTGGAAAAGTGTCCAAAACTTGGAATCAGCTACATGATCACGGTCTTGACGATAGGGATTGACACGGCGCAGAGCAATCCACTCCGGTGCGGGAATTTCCTTCATGGTGACTGGCTCAGGAGGAGGAGGTTGTACATTTTGTGCTTTGGCCTTCTTGGAAGTGGTCTTCCACTTCTTGGAGTGGGCGGTAGCAGCAGGAGGAGATGCACTGTCTTCAGCCACAGCATCTTCCTCAGGATGGCAGTCAAACATGTTCTCACGCCCCAAAACAACAGCCGTTGTCTTCTTGACCCTAACTTTGGTTTTCCGTTCATACACCTTGGATGAGTGAGCACGCGAACCGGACCCTCCTCCTAACAGAGATAGAGAATAGCATAGGGATAGAATAAGTACACAAGCCTCAAAAGAAAGAAAATCAAAGAATCTCACTGGTCGAAAATTTGACAGAACTCTGCTTGGGCCGGAAGTTCCGGGGGAGGACAGAAGTTTCAGAAGCCGAAAGTTCTGGGGAGCCCGGAAGTTCTGGCCAATGGAAGTACCGGCCCAGCCCAAACATGGAAACCCTAGCGAGGCCAGAAGGTCCGGCCTGCCCGGAAGTTCCGAGCAGCAGCATGGTCGCAAGGTTCCTTCCGAATCTCAGCAGGGGACAGACATGGATCGACCAATTGAGAAATGGAAGTCATGGAGCACTGCAGATCTAAAGTGGATGCAGGGCTTGAGAATGTGAAGTTTGTGTTTATCCTAGAACCATAAGCGTAGCCTACAATCCCTAGGAATCTAGAGAGAGCAGAGAGAAGCTTAGGTTACCTTCCTCCATGGAGATGGTGGAGAGGACAGATTCCCTCCAAGCACGATGAAAGGGAAGAAGGGGCCGGAGGTTCCGGGGGCCGACAGCTTGCCCGGAAGTCGCTGATGGGTGAGGGGCGCCGCAGGGAGAGAGAGAGCAGTGGAACAGAGGAGAAGGAGGAAAACAAAAGGAACCCCTTTGTTATCCCCTGCCCATAATATGTGCCCACTACCCACGACGCCCAGAAGTTCCGAGCAAGGCCGGAAGTTCCAACGGCCGAAAGTTCCGGGCCCACCCCCGGAAGTTCTGGGATATCCTAAGAGATTACAGTCTCTCTGAACTCCTGAGAACTAGAGGGAGGTGGTCCGGAAGCTCCCAAGACACCACACACCACATCAACATTTATGTGGTGATGATTTGAAGCTTGTGCACTAGATAAATATCAGATGGTTTCGAGATGAGAGGGGCTTGGGTAGAACCTGAGCTAGGGGCAAAACACAAGAGCAACAACAAGAACACTCAAATAGAGAAAGAACACCGGACAAACACACAACAAAAGAAATGAAGAATAAGTCCAGCCTCTCTAAGAGAGGGCGGTGGACGAGTCCACCATGTTTGAGTATGTGTGACTTGGTACTGCGAAGATTTTAACCTTGAGCCCAACATCACAACTCCATCATTTAAAGTACTAAGTCACAAAGTGATAACATAGTAACTTTGAGAGTGTTTGGTTTATTTATGCATCATATAGGGTGAGATAACTCATGGGTTGAATGTCTCCCCCTAAATACATGGCTACATCTAGACACGACATTATGAAAATGCATGAATGGGTACTAGATTTCACATAATATTGTCAAGCTCCAAGATACCAAGTTCACACCTAAGTTGACAAAACCTTGCTTCGTCCAATGGCTGGGTGAAAATATCTGCAAGTTGCTTATCTGTGCCAACATGAGAAATGTCAATATCACCCTTCTCCACATGATCTCTCAAGAAGTGATACCTAATATCAATATGCTTGGTGCGGGTATGATCTTTGGGGTTCTCGGCAATATTGATGGCTGTAACACCCTCGATGCGACTATAGCTCCCACGTGTCGAGGCACGACTTAGAGGCATAATCGCATTGAAGGCATATGTCGCAAGTTAGGCAATCTTCACAACATCCCATGTAATATAAATCATAAAGGGGAGATAACATAGTTGGCTTACACTCACCACGTCAATCAAGTACATAAATAACATCACATCATCCAAACACTCATGGCCCGACTACGGCGCCAAAATAAAAGAGAACCCAACATGCGACACGGTCCCAATCACCCCCAACTGGGCACCACTACTGATCATCAGGAAAGGAAACATAGTAACGTTGAGAGTCCTCGTCGAACTCCCACTTGAGCTCATACGCGTCTCCTGGAGCGGAATCATCAGGCCCTGCATTTGGTGTAATAGTAATCTGTGAGCCACAGGGACTCAGCAATCTCGCACCCTCGCGATCAAGACTATTTAAGCTTATAGGTAAGGCAAGGTAATTATATGTGGAGCTGCAGCAAGCGACTAGCGAGTATGGTGGCTAACTTATTCGCAAAAGAGAGCGAGAAGAGGAGGCAAACCGTGAGCGAGAAACTAGAGAGCAACCTGCGCAAACATTACTCCAACACCGTGTCCACTTCCCGGACTCCGCCGAGAAGAGGCCATCACGGTAACACACTCAGTTGATTCATTTTAATTAAGTTAAGGTTCAAGTTATCTACAACCGAACATTAACAAATTCCAATCTGCCCATAACCGCGGGCACGGCTTTCGAAAGTTCAATCCCTGCAGGGGAGTCCCAACTTAGCCCATGACAAGCTCTCACGGTCAACGAAGGAATAGACCTCCTCCCAAGACGTTCCGATCAGACTCGGTATCTCGGTTCTTCAAGACACTTCGACAGGTTAAAACAAGACCAGCAACACCGCCTGAATGTGCCGACAAATCCCGATAGGAGCTGCACATATCTCTTTCTCAGGGCACACTCAGATGAGCGCTCCATACAACTAAAACCAAATCTCGAGTTTCCCCGAGGGAGCGCTGCACAGGACTCTAGTTTGGACCAACACTCAGAGGAGCACTGGCCCGGGGGGGGGGGGGTAAAATAAGATGACCCTCGGGCTCCGGAAACCCAAGGGAAAAAGAGGCTAGGTGGCAAATGGTAAGACCAAAGTTGGGCATTGCTGGAAAAGCTTTAAACAAGGCGAACTATCAAGGGGTTCCCATTATAACCCAACCGCGTAAGGAACGCAAAATCCAGGAACATAACACCGATATGACGGAAACTAGGGCGGCAAGAGTGGAACAAAACACTAGGCGAGAGGCCGAGCCTTCCACCCTTTACCAAGTATATAGATGCATTAAGATAACATAGCAATATAATGATATCCCAACAAGTAAATAAATGTTCCAACAAGGAACGGCCTCCAATCTTCACCTGCAACTAGCAACGCTATAAGAGGGGCTGAGCAAAGCGGTAACATAGCCAATCAACGGTTTGCTAGGACATGGTGTGTTAGGGTTTTGACATGGCAATTTGGGAGGCTTGAAAGCAAGTGGTAGGCATCGTAGCAATGGCATAGCAAAAGAGCGAGCAAACTAGCAAAGCAAAGATAGTAGTGATTTCGAGGGTATGATCATCTTGCCTGCAAAGTTGTCAGAGTTGACTGGATCCTCGAAAGCAAAATCAACGGGCTCCTCGTTAGCGAACTCGTCTCCCGGCTCTACCCAAACAAGACAAACAAGCAAATGGAACACAATCAACCACGTGCAAGCTCAAACAATAAGATGCAAAGATGGTATGCTATGCGGGATGCGATGCGGGATGCATATGCAAGATTTGACAAGGGATGCATGAACCTGGCCTCAACATGGAAATCCAAGCGTGCCACTGGAAAGATGAGATGAAATCGCTTGAAAACAATATAAAGAACGCCAGAATCGGAGTTACGGTTTGGAAATGGCAAGCGATTCAAATATGACACCGGTCTGCGATTTACAGCAAGTAGCCATCTAAATGCAACGAGATGAACATGCTACAACACTCAAACATGACAACAAATACATGGCAGGGATGCATTCAAGAAGCTTAACAAAAGTCTAGCACTGAGCTACGGCCAAATCATCCATTAACAGGTTCAAACAAGCATGGCAAAAATGCATATGGAAAACAGATCTCAGACTTAGTGAAATTAACACTTGTCTGGAATTCAGATCAGATAGCACACTTCGGAGCAACAAAACTATATGCTACAGGACCTGAACATGGCAAAGTAAAGCATGGAATGGAGATACTCAAAGAGCTTAACAAAAGTCCCTTAGTGACCTTGAGCCAAAAGGGATCAGAAAATACATTTGCAAGCATGTGAACATAGCAAAAGCATAATCAGTTTCCAGACTTAGTGAAAACTGGTGCATGCTGAAACAGATATCAAGTAGGCATGTTTATGAGCTCGATGCACTCACTACGGAGCAGGTCATGACAAGATAAGCATACACCCATCAAGAATGCACAAAATGCAAGCTAGACATGTCAAGAACAATAGCATAGCATGCACGGATCAACTACAACATCATCGGCAAAATTGCAAACAAGTTGACAATCTGCCCAGATTCACAAAGTAGCAAAAGTAGAGCTCGATTGACTCAAGCTAGGGTGCTCCATAATTGCAAACAAAGACATGGATGGATAGAGCACTACAATATTAACAAAACATCCTTACTGATCATCCTCAAAAGAGGCATGGATCACTAGGAAACAACATGAACATATGGCATCATGAGATAAACAGGTCAAGGACTTAGTAGAATTGCTAAGTCCCTGAAAACAGAATTACTAAGTGCACCACTTTGCAAGCTTGCACTAGTCACCACACACATCACAAAAATGCATGGGTTGCACCTCTGGAAATATGACAAAACCCTTAACAAAACATATGTAGAGCATCAGGGCATATCATGCACACATTAATCATGGCAAAAATGACAAAAACCTAAATGGAGCAGCAGGTCTGACAATTATCTCAAGTAGCCCTCTTCTAACAGCATTTCAGGCATTAAGATGAACTCAAATGAAAATGATGCAATGGAATGAAATGATGTCCTCTCTGAGATGAACATTTTGATATGCTATATGCATGAATCGGAGCTACGGATGCAAAGTTACGGGGCTGCGAACAGGAGCACTTGGATCTGTGATTTTCCGGGACTTAGAAGAAATTTACCCCGCGCGGATCTAGGGTTTAACCCGGCGCGCAAACCGAGGATCGCCGGGATCTGGCCGGAGTGGCGTCGCGGTGGCTGGAGTAGGCCGGAGACGGCGAGGATGGTGCGGGGTGGCGCGGGGACCGAGGTGGCGGTGGTGGTCGGCGGCCGGAGACGAGGAGGCGACGAGGATGGCGGCGGCCGGAGTGGTGGCGGCTTGAGGGCGCGGCGATGGTGGCGGCGGTCGCCCTCACCGGAGATGGCGCGCGGCGGCGGGGTGGTATTTAAATATGCATAGAGGGAGCTAGGAGAGTCCAAATGAGGTGCGGTTTTCGGCCACGCGATCGTGATCGAACGCTCTAGATGATGGAGCAGGTTTAGGTGGGTTTTGGGCCAAATTGGAGGGGTGTTGGGCTGCAACACACACGAGGACTTTTCGGCCCCTCGGTTAACCATCGGAGTATCAAACGAAGTCCAAATGATACGAAACTTGACAGGCGGTCTACCGGTAGTAAACCAAGGCCGCTTGGCAAGTCTCGGTCCAATCCGGAAATGTTTAATCCCCACACACGAAAGAAAGCTAGAAATGACCACCGGAGGAGAACGAAGCGCCGGAATGCAAAATGGACAACGGGGAAAGTGCACGGATGCATGAGACGAACACGTATGCAAATGCAAAGCACATGATGACATGATATGAGATGCATGACAACGACCACAACACACGGAGACAAAGACCCGAACCCGAGAAAATAAAATAACTTAACGCCGGAAACGACAAGAGTTGGAGTACAAATTGGGAAAGTTACATCCGGGGTGTTACAATGGCACTTTCATTGTCACATAGAAGAGGCACATGTCTATAGGTGATACCGTAATCCTTCAAATTTTGCCTCATCCATAGTAATTGAGTTGCACAACTGGCGGTTGCAATGTATTCTGCTTCTACGGTAGAGAGGGCAATACAATTTTGTTTCTTTGAGGACCAACTTACCAAGGAGCGTCCAAGAAACTGACATGCGCCGGAGGTGGACTTACAATCCACTTTGTCTCCGGCCCAATCCGCATCCGTGTACCCAATAAGATCAAACTTAGCATCCTTGGGGTACCATAGACCCAACTTTGGGGTGTGAACAAGGTATCTAAGAATATCTTAACCGCCTTATGATGACTTTCCCTAGGGGAAGCTTGAAATCTAGCACACATGCAGACACTAAACATGATGTCTGGTCTAGATGCACAAAGATAAAGCAATGATCCAATCATAGAGCGGTATTTAGATGGGTCGAAAGGGATACCGTTTGTGTCTTCGGTGAGTACAATTTTTGTTGGCATGGGTGTCTTACATGGACCAGCATTAGACATGCCAAACTTCTCTAGGATATCCTTGAGGTATTTTGCTCGAGACAAGAAAATTCCTTCTTGAAATTGTTGAATTTGAAATCCGAGGAAGACCTTCAAATCCGCATTGAGTGACATTTCAAAATTCTTGGTCATGGAAGCCACAAACTTCTTGCACAAATGAATGTTAGGAGAACCAAAAATGATATCATCTACATAGATTTGGCATAAGATCAAATCACCCTTGTCCCTCTTAGTAAAAAGAGTGGGATCGATCACCCCTCTCACAAAACCATCATCGAGTAAAAAATTCTTAAGATGATCATACCAAGCACGAGGTGCTTGTTTGAGGCCATACAAGGCCTTGTGAAGTTTATACACATAGTCTTTGTGATCGGGATCAACGAACCCAGGTGGTTGTGACACATATACTTCTTCTTGTAGAGGACCGTTAAGGAAAGCACTCTTCACATCCATTTGATGTAAAGTAAAGCCATCGAAAGCAGCATAAGCAAGTAAGATGCAAATGGATTCAAGACGAGAAACGGGAGCAAAGGTCTCACCAAAGTCCAAACCTTCAACTTGTGAGTACCCTTGTGCCACTAACCTTGCCTTGTTACAGATGATTACACCATTCTCATCTTGCTTGTTCTTGAAAATCCATTTTGTTCCAATGACGTTGTGCTCGGTAGTAGGCTTCTTGACTAATGACCACACTTGGTTGCGTTCAAAACTGTTCAATTCTTCTTGCATAACAACAAGCCAATCATTGTCCATCAATGCATCTTGTACCTTGAGAGGCTCAACACTAGACACAAACGAGAAGTGAGCACAAAAGTTTGTTAATTGTTTATGAGTGACTCTAACTTCCGATATGCCAGTGAGGATTTTATCAACATCAACACGACCGGCCACTCGAGGCATGATGGAGGTAAGTGTTTCACGAGGTTCAACTTCATGTCCATCATCCACATCCTCAACATATGGATCATGAATGTGTGGTGGAAGATCTTCTTCTTCATCTCTCATTGGTTGAGGTTCATTGTCAATGATTGCACTTTCTTGTTCTTGCCCTTGAGGATGATCTTGTTCTTGATGATTATCATGAAGAGGAACTTGATCATCATCTCGTACTTGGTCCACGGTCATTGGTTGAGCAATAGGAGCTTGTGGTGGTATGGGTGTTGAAGTAGTTTTATGATGTGCGAAGCTTCCATCTTCTTCTTCATCATCATGAGGTTCTTGTTCCATTGGAATAAGTGCGCCAACACCCATGGTCAAGATATCTTGAGAAGAGTCTTCTTCACATACATCACTTAGATCAACTTGCTCCCCATGGGAGCCATTAAATTCATCAAACACCACGTCACAAGTTTCTACAACACATCCATTGGATTTGTTGTATACTCTATAGGCGTGAGAGTTTGATCCATACCCAACAAATATGCCCTCAATGGTTTTAGATTGAAATTTTCCTAACCGTTCTCTTTTGTTGAGGATGTAACATTTGCACCCAAAACACGAAAGTACTTGACATTTGGCTTGTTCCTAGTTAGGAGCTCATATGGAGTCTTTTCCAATATAGTGCGGAGGAAGAGCCGGTTTGATGCATGACATGCGGTGTTGACAGCCTCAGCCCAAAAACTATATGGCGACTTGTATTCATCCAACATGGACCTTGCCATCTCCACAAGTGTGCGGTTCTTCCTTTCTGCTACACCATTTTGTTGGGGAGTGTATGGAGCTGAATATTGATGTTCAATCCGTTCATCACTAAGAAATTCTTCCAAAGTGTAGTTCTTGAACTTAGAGCCATTATCACTTCTTATTGCCAAGATTTCTTTGTCAAACTTGCGTTGAGCTTGCTTGGCAAAGTCAATGAAGGTGATCTTTGTCTCGTCCTTGGACTTGAGGAAGAAGACCCATGTATATCTTGAGTAATCATCAACAATGACAAGCCCATACTTTTTCCCACCAAGACTATCCCATGAAGGAGGCCCGAAAAGATCCACATGAAGGGGCTCCAGAGGCCTTGAAGTAGACACAATATTCTTGGGTGGGTGCTTTGGTTGATGTTGCTTCCCAGCTATGCATGCACTACACACACGATCTTTCTTAAAAGAGACATTGGTTAGTCCAAGGATGTGATTACCCTTTAAGAGATCTTGAAGATTTCTCATGCTGACATGGGCTAGCCGGCGATACCATAACCACCCCTTGTCGGCCTTGGCCATTAGAGAAGTTGCATGGAATGTGATCTCTTTCGAGAAATCAACCATGTAAAGGTTGCCATCCAACTCTCCAACAAAGGCCACTTCGAGAGTATCTCTCTTAAAGACTTTCACATCCGTTAGTCCAAAGAGTGTATCGTAACCAATAGAAGCCAATTGGCGAACAAAAAGCAAATGGTATTTAAGGGATTGGACAAGCATGACATTTGCAAGAGACATGTCATTTGTGATAGCCACCTTGCCCAACCCGAGTACCTGTCCTTTTGATCCTCCACCAAACATAATGCTCATAAATGGTTGAATAGCTTCCATGAAATCGTAGAGCAACTTGCTATCTCCGGTCATATGATTGGTACATCCACTGTCAATCACCCATTTTAGTCCATCGGAGAAAGCAACCTACACACAATTATGACTTGGTTAGAGGCACCCATTTTGCAATGAGACCTCTCAGGTTAGTCACAAGGGTCTTAGGGACCCAAATAGCATAAAACCGGAATGCATTTCGAGAACCAACAAAATTTGCATAAACCTCTCCATTCGTAGTCTTATGAAGTACATAGGATGGAGGCATGAGCTCTTTTGGCTTGTTGAGAGTGGGCATGCCCCTTGTGGCCTTCCCACTAACAACCTTACCTTTCTCCTTGTGCCCTTCTCGTACAAAAGTTTCTTTTAGAGGGGTGGTGCACTTTTGGGAGGACGTCTTCTTCTTGCTTATGCTTGGGTCAAACCCGAGTCCCTCTTTGGCAAACACTTCATTGTGTTGGATCAATACCTCATTAAGGTTCTTTTACCCTTGAGCACATGTCATGAGCCCTTTCTCGATTTGAGCCTTGAGAAAGCGATTCTCCTCAAGAATAGATGCTAGATCACTACTAGAGTTAGTAGTACAAGCATCAACATTGATAATAGGAGAGAGTAAGCCTTGGCTAGAGTTTAAAGATAAGTGAGCTTGAGTGTCTCAAAGCTCTTTGTAAGAAGGGTGAGCTCTTCTTCCTTAGTCTTGAGGGACACGGATAGGAGCTCACAATCCTTAGAGAGAGAAGCATTAGACTTCACAAGCTTACTTTTATTCTTCATGAACTCTTTGCAAGTGTCAATAGCCTTTTTCAAGGAGGCAAGATCTTTAGTATGGACATCAATGTTTGACCCAATTTTTAAGCATAGTTCATCATTTCGTGCTTCCGCATATTGGACTTTCTGCTCAAGGATTTCATATTTTTCCTTTTCCTTGGCGACGAGGGTTTCGAGTTCCTTAATGGAGATGGTGTGCTTACTCACCATCTCCATAAGCATACGAAACATAGTGAGCTTCTTTCCTTTAAGGGAGCACATGAACTTATTTAGTTTAGAAAGCATAGGATCATCTATCTCATCATCCTCATAACTATCCTCCGCATCAAGATACTCATCACTAGGAGTAGGAGGAGTGAAAAGAGGAGGGTTTGATCGTGGGGTTACCTTGACCTTGTCAGGAGAGTGTTGGTCCTCCCATCTTCTACCACAGCCTTTGCCATGAGACACTTGTGAGCGTTGCCCTTGTAGTCCTTCATGTAGTTGTAGGTGACAACATCACCACTTTTGTTGACTAGCCTCAATGTGTTTTGAGAATCTTGAGCAACTCCGGCAACACCACTAACATCATCCAGATCGGATTCTTCTTGAGCAACCATTGCTTTCCCATCTCTCTTCTTGAGCTTGGAGTTCAAAGGATTTGGCAACTTCTTTTGGGAAAGGTCTTGGGAAACCTTGGCTTATCTTCTCTCTTCTCATAAGGGCACTCGTTGGAGAAGTGGTTGGTTTCTTCACAATTGTAGCATTTTCTTACTTTCTTCTTTTTAAATCTTCCCTTGAATTTTCCCGCGCTAAACTTCTTGACAAAGAGAGCCATGTCTTCATATGAAGGGCCCTCATCGGATTCAACCTCATCACCATCTTCATCATCATCATCATCATCATCATCATCATCATCTTCTTCTTCTTCTTCTTCTTCTTCTTCTTCACTTTGCTCATCTTCACATACATGCTTGGCCTTCAATGCAAGATTGATCTTTGATGATGGAGTACCATGCATGGCAAGATGTTTTGTAGCATTTGCCTTTGACTCTTCAAATAGTTGGAAAGTGGATATGATGTCATCTGTAGTCATTTCCTTGAAGGCATGGTGTTGTCTTATGTCCCATACCATTTGATGGTGATATGGTGCAAGAGCATGGAGCAACTTGTCCATAAGGAATCGCTTAGTCATGTTGAATCCATCTTGTGTCTTGTCACACTCACATGACTCAATATCAGCGGTGAGAGTCATGAGACGCTCAAGGAGTTGATTTGGAGCTTCACCTTTCTCCATACAAAAGTTTTGCAATTGCCCCTTGGCAATTTCATATTGAGCACTCCGAAGGGTGGAGGTACCGGTCTTGGATCTTATAATACTTTCTCGTAGTTCCTTGGCACTTGTGATGTGTATGAAAGGTCTCCTTTGCTTTTCAACCATACCTCTCCTTATACACATGGTTGCAGTGTCATTGAGATTCTTGTCATAAATTTCTCTTGGTGTAGGATTCTTTGGATCAACCACATGGTAACCATACTCCAAGATCTCTAGCATCTCATCATTTCCATATCGAAGATGATCCTGCATAGCAACTCTCCACAAGGAAAAATCGGAAGTGGCATCAAGTAAAGGAGGTTTGCCTTGAGGGTTATATTTCGGTTTCTCAACTTGGGGTCTTGAATAAAGCCAAGGAACACTGGAGTGTTCATTGCTAGGAGGTTGTTGACCAAGTGACGGAGTAGGCACAGTTGGCCTCGAAGACGTACCACCCAAAAGTGGTGCAAGCACCGTGGACAACGTGGCTAGTCTCATTTGGACCAAGGCCTCAAGAGAAGCATCATGTTCCTGTTTTTGCTTAGCAAGGGCCCGTTCCAGATCCTCAGAAGTAAAGGACTTGACTTCAGAAGAAGCCTCACCTTTATCCTTTGGATCAACAATAAGAGGAGTCCCATCGGGGTTCATCTCACTCTAGGGCGGTTAAGCCACAAGAATAGAGCACGAGGCTTTGATACCAATTGAAAGGATCGAGATGGACCTAGAGGGGGGGTGAATAGGTATAATTACAAATTTTAATTGTTACTGAGCAATTTTAGGCAATAATGAGGAAAGTGAAAGTGAGCCTAACAATTGTAAGTATGATACTAATGAGCTAAGCAAGATAAACAAGTGACACAAATATATGAGTAAGCAATCACAGGATGATATAAGTAAGTGCTAAGAGACAAGTAACCACAAGTAGAGAGTTAGGGTTAGGAATAACCACAACTCCGAGAGACGAGGATGTATGCCGATGTTCACTTCCTTGGAGGGAAACTACATCACCGTTTAGAGAGGTGGATGTTACCACGAAGGCACACCAAAGCCACGAAGGCTCACCCTATTCTCTCCTTGAGACAACAACACGAAGGCATTTCTCAACCACTAGTGGTAGACCTTGGGGTGGTCTCCAAACCCTCACAAACTTTCCGGGGGAAATCACAATGGTCTATTCATCGCCAGAGCACTCCTACCGCCTAGGAGTCTCCAACCTCCAAGAGTAACAAGAAGCACCACAAAAACAAGGGGGAATCAACTTTCGCTTTGGTGAATGTGTAGATCAAGCACTTCTCCTTCACTTCTCAAAAGATCAAGAGCTTTGGTTGGCTAAGGAGGGAGATCTCCAAGAAATTGAGGTCTGAAAATGGAGGTGAGAGAAATGGAGTTGTTGACTCCTTCGTGAGGAAGAAGAGGACTATTTATAGGTGGGGATGAAATCTGGCCGTTGGAGGCAGATTTCTGCGTAGCCCGGAAGTTCCGGCTACAGACGGAAGTTCTGGACCCCGGAAGTTCCGGGCAAGTTCAGGACATGTTCCGGGCTACACAGAGAGTTTGCACCACTCAGTAGTACCCCGAAAGCTACTGAAACAGGAGACGGAAATTCCGGTGCCCGGAAGTTCCGGCCGACGGAAGTTCCGACCAGGTTCCGGCGAGGTTCCGGGCTACACAGAAAGATTGCACGAAAAAGTGCAGTTTCTCTGGGTACCCGGAAGCTTCCCGAACCCCGCCCGGACATTCCGGTCCCCGAAAGTTCCGGCCGTCTCGGAAGTTCCGGCTTGAACAGAAACTTGGCATTAGGATTTTCAGATCAATGTGAGAAGGTAAGTTGATTCCCCGGATTTTTTTATGATGCACCCCCTCTTAATAGTGCGGCTGCCCTAAGGACTCAAGAAATAAGAACACTTTAAGGTACTCTTCTTTTCTTGAGTGCACCGCTTTTCCTTTTTTTCAATAAGAGAGGAAATAACCATCCATGCTTCACTTTTAGCTTAATCGGGGCTGTTAACACTTAGAGCATGTGGTTAGAAACACAAATGAAGTTGTCATCAATGTCAAAAAAACACTTTAGTGCAATATTGCACTTTCAGGTGACGTGCGCGGGCGTGCCGCGAGCTAGAGCTTGACCACTCAGGTTTGTCAGCATTGCAGGGACGGACCCGAGCACAAGCGCCGTGCCAGCATGTGTAGCCCCCATTGCGGGATGAGCAGGAAGCTGGTCAGCAATGCGGTGGCCACGAGGGGCGACAAGTAAACATGTGGTGATTAGAAGGTAATCCATGCAAGAGAGCAAGCTAGTTCAGATAGATGCAAGAATGATACTTGCCACTGGGACAGAACCGAGTAGCCTGGGGATGATGCAGCCCGTGAGTCGCTCCCAACAGAGTAAGCTAAAGATGCAAAAGGATACACGTCGCAGGGACAGGCCCATGCGACATGGGGATGATGTAGCCCGAGGGGCGCCCCCAGCTGAACGAACCAGAAAAAGTCACCTGGTACCATTGCTGAAGAGGTGTTGAAGCAGCTGAAGATGTATGCTGGGGAGGTCGCTCCTCACGATCCGCTAGGGCCCTGAGCCTCAGGAGGCTCTGGGGCTCGAGTGGTTCTTGAAGAACCGTCACCATCTCCACCAGGACTGCATGGTGCCTGGCCTCCTGAGCTGCCAGAACGCTCCGTAAGTGGCGTTGGAAGGTGACAGCCGCGTTCGGCAAGCCGAATGGCATGTGAACGTAGTTTTGAGGTGGACCCTCGCACCGAACACACGAAGGCCAGAAATGCTCCTGAGATGTAGCCCTAGGATGTCGACGCAGATGCGTAGCTCGTCGTTCTTGCCAGGACATGGCCCTTGCTTCTTGGTGCTCCTTAGTCGCCTTGGTGATGGAATCTTGGGCACTAGGCACTCCACGCCTTGTGCCCTCTTGAGGGAAACGTGCGGCGAAGCACGCCTCCATGTGGTGCCCGAGCGCCTCCCTCGTGACGTTGGCTAGGTCTGAGGCCCTCGAGAAGAGAGCCCCCGAGCCCAGCCCGAGGAGGGAAGGAGGCACCCCAGCTGTGGGCGCAGATCCTGAGGTGGTGCCGCTAGAAATTCTGCTTTCTTGAGGCCCCTGGTGGAGCAGCTGCTTCTTCTTCTTGGGTATGGCCTCGGGAGGGTAGATGGCGCCTTCGTTATCTGGGTCTTTAGCTGCTGCAGCTTGGTAAGCACGCTCGAGGGAGCACACTGCATCCTTCTCTTCATAGGCGACCGTGATGACGCCGCTGGTCCCTGGCATCTTAAGGACATTGTAGCCATGATGGGTCACTGCCATAAACTTGGCCAGGGCTGGATACCCGAGGATGGCGTTGTACGGCAAGCGGATGTGGGCGATGTCGAAGTAGATGAGCTCGGTGCGGTAGTTATCGCGCTTGCCGAAGATGACAGGGAGGCGGACCTGCCCTATTGGGGTGGTGGAGCCATTGATCACTCCTGAGAAGGGCTTGGTAGGCTGCAGCTGATCATATGGCACCTAGAGGCGATCAAACGTCTCGACGGACAGGATATTGAGCCCTGCGCCGCCGTCGATGAGGGTCTTGGTGACTTGGACGTTGCTGATGATGGGGGAGCAGAGCATCAGGAGGGCGTCGGTAGTTGCCGCACACTTGAGCTGGTCGAATGAGCTGAAGGTGATGGCGCACTTGGACCACCTGAGCAAGCGCGTGGCCTTGAGCCAAGGGAGAGCCGCGTTCACCTCACGGGCGAGCTGCTTGAAGATGCACTGGGAGGCTGGGGCCTGAGCACCACCCAAGATGCAGGCGATGGCACGGGGCTCCTGAAAGCCCCCAACCCCCTCATCTTGATGGTGGTCATCGTTTCTCCTTGGCAGCGGTGGCAGCGGAGGGAGGCCGGTGTTGCCCTGAGGTCGGTCCTCACGAGGATGCTCCCTCCAGGCACCCTCGCGAGGTTGGTCCTGCCAGCGATCCTCACGATGTCAGTCGCGCCACTCCTGGTGGGGGCCGCTATCATCCCAACGTCCTCCACTTCATCCTCCTCCTCGGTCGTAGCCTCGGTCACTGTGCTCAGGGCGTCGACCGAAGCGCCCGCCGCGGATGGCCCTGAGCTCTTGACAGTCATTGGTGTTGTGGTTGTGTATGTTGTGGAAGGCACAGAACGGACGGCTGCTCTTGGACGACTCGGGGTGGTCTTGGTCGCGCTTTGTCTCTGGCTCAGCCGAGAGCACGACTACCCCCTTACGCTTCACGTCTTTGGCCTTGGCCTTCTTGTCTTCCGGGTCAGCGGCTCGAAGCTCGAGGAGGGAGAGGCGCCCTCCCTCAGCTCTTGCGCTCTTGGTCGCCATGTTGAACATCTCCAGGGTCGTGCATAGTTCCTCGTGGATGGCGAGCTCCTCCTTCATCTTGACGTCGCGGATGCCGTCGGAGAACGCGGAGATGATGGCCTCGTCCGTCACCTTGGGGATCTTGAGGCGAACGCTGTTGAAGTGCTGGATGTACTTCTGCAAGGTTTCCCCTGGCTGCTGCTTGATGCGTCGCAGGTCACCCGCGGCCGGCGGGCGGTCGCGAGTGCCCTGGAAGTTGGCGACAAAACGCTCGCGCATTTCGCCCAGGAGAAGATCGATCCCGCGGGCAAGTTCAGGAGGCACGAGCGCGCGCCATCTTTGAGGGCCATGCGAAACCAGTTCACCATGACCTTCTCGTCGCCGTTGGCTGCCTCGATGCTCAGCTCCTAGAGTTGCAAGAACTCTGCGAGGTCGGGGGTGCCGTCGTAGCGCGGAGGCAGCTCTGGCTTGAACTTGTCGGGCTAGAAGACGCTGCGCAGCTCGGGAGTGAAGGCACGATGGCCTGCTGTGGTCACCGTAGCCCGTCGCGGAGGCGGAGCCTGATCCTGATATCCACGCGCCGCCGCCGCAGGCGGCACCCGGTCTTGACGCAGTGGTGCTGGGAGCGTAGGAGCATTTTCTGGCGGCCTTGGGACTACTTGGCAGCTTCCTTCTTCGCGCGCGGGCGCCCGGCGTGGCGTGTCATGCCGCGGAGCTGCGCGATGAGTTCTTCGTCATCTACACACGTGGATCTGCGACAGTGAAAGCATGCCTTGCTCGCTTCCTACGCATGTTCAACAGTTCAACGGATGAGTGGGTCGCTGGGCTAGATGTTGAGTACACCATATTCCTGCAAAGAGAGAAGAAACTAAAGGAGGCAGAGAAGAAGAAGCCCGCCATGATCCAGGTTTGCGTACATAATGTGTGCTTGGTCTACCACATATGCCATGCCGACGTTGAGTGCCAGGATTTTAAGAACTTCCTCAAGGATGGGAGAGTGAAATTCGTTACTGTAGACTTTAGGAACGACAGGGATGTCCTGGGTCGGATAGGCCTCGTTGTAGGCCAGCCCTTCGATCTCTAGAGGGCAAGCCTGGTGTCCTCCTCTCAGCCTTCAATGCTGACCCTGGCAGCAGCCATGATTGATCCTTCGTACGCTAAACTGAAGAAACCTCACCACGAGTTTCATCATGCATGGGAGTCGAAGACATTAGATGAACATCACATCCTGTACACAGGAATGGATGCCTACCTTTGTTTAAATATCTATAAGGGTTGGATGAAGAAGCAGAACCCAGTGTCCGGTTCAAGCAAAGAAGCGTCGGCGAAGAGGAAGAGGAAGAGGGACGAGGACGAAGTCGAGGATGTGGACTCGGACTCCGAGTAGGTGGCAGTGTCGTCGCTCATGCTGGTTCTACTGCAGTGTCAAGCGGACTAGTTGCTTAGTTTATTTCCAAGGGTGTGTTGTGCTAAGGCCCCAGGAGAACTATGTTTATGTTCTTTCTCATTATTTGAACTCTTTAGTACGTACAATGGTACTAGTACCATGTCTTACTACTGTTCTTCTTGCAGTTGGTACTACTGCTCGTATCTTCGTGTTCCTACTATACTTAATACATTCGTACTAGTAGTATAATTTGGGTCAGTCGATTTGTGAAAGAAGTTCGACGGAGCGAAGGAAGAAGATGGCAAAGAAGCTACCCTAGTATCTATATTAGGGTGGCAGGGTGCCCATGATCTATCTTATGAGTGTTGGGTGTGGAATGCAGTTCGCCAAAAAAAATGGATCGTGCCCGGGATTAAACAGATGGCGGGGGTGGGGGGAGCATGGCGGTTCAGGGGAGGGCGCGGCGGCGGCAGGCGGTTAGGCGTGTGGCGGGCTGAGAAGATGAACCGTGCATCAATTTCGGAGGTTGAAGAAGCCCTTCTAGCCATCCATGTTGCATCAAACGGCTCACAAGAGTCGACTGACCCAAATTGCTCCTTCAGATTGTAGGATCCACGTGGCATTCAAGGTCTCGAAGGTAGATTCCGTGTCCGCACCCGGTGTGCGGGCTCGACCACCGGCTTCCGCCGCGATAGCCACCATGCGCGCCTCCTCCGCCCGGGTGGAGACGACAATGACACGTTAGTTCCTCCTCGCCGGCGTGCTGAAGCACGCGCTCGTCCTCCTCTTCGTACACTACGTGCATAGACGCGGCTCCACCAGCTGCTCGCGTGCTTGGCAGCGCGGCGGCATCGTGAGGAGGGACTGCAAACGACATGAGCGGGCAAGCCTTCGATTGGCGGCGACACGGCGGTGATGGGCGAGAAATTGTTGGCCAGAGCAGGCGGGGGCTGGCATGCGCAACAGCGTCGGCGGCATATTGATGAGTGCGTGTATGGGAGCTTTGTTTAGTTTTATATAGGGTTGGTCAAACTTAAAAGAAAATAGTACTAGTACATGTAAACATTAGACTTAAGCACGCTTTTATTAGTTACCAGATACGGAAGCCTGTGCAAGCGCGTGAACCGCGACTGCGCGGGTGATCGACCGGTGCGTCACCGTGTCGCGCTCGAAGGACATCCACCGAACCTTTTTGTGTGTGTGTGAAAACAATCCCCAAATATTACTCAACTTTTTTTCCTAGAAAAGTTCTTGACGCTACAATATTTCCATATATTTGAATTTAGCTCCAGTTCGTGTTTATTTGGATTTGGACGTTTTAGGTGCGCCCTAGTTTTTTTAATACTGATTTTGTGTGTGTGACTGAGAGAGAACATGTGTATGTCTCCATATGTGTGTTGTGGCGGAAGGGCAATGTGGAGACGGTGTGCGTGTGATAGAGGCATAGAGAGGTGTGAATGCGAAAATGATCATGCATGAGTGAGACATAGACAGATGCCTATACGTTGTGTACTTGTGTATACATGAGAGAACGGTCTTCTATTTTACTTTTGTGTGTGTGTGTGTGAGAGAGAAGCATCCGTAACACAACAACCATCTCTCTCGAGTTCGTCCCTTGCACGATCGCACGTAACACATGCATCAACGCGCACATTTTGACACCCTCACCCGCCCCCTGCCCACCTCAAGGCCCACACATCACTCTCTATCTCGCACGCACAATCTCTTCATGAATACCCTGCTTAGCATGTAGCTTTCCATCACACACACACACATTTCTCTCCTTAGGTTTGTTTTCTCTCAATATCTGACACACACACACAGCACACAGCACACAGCACACACACACCCACTCCCCCGAGCACACAATTCATCCCCATCCAAGGTTATATGGCGACCACTCTTGCTTGTGCTTCTCTGCACCCGAGCATGCACAACACCTCAATCTTCAAAGAGGGCATCGAGGAGATCGAAGACGACGACCACACTGCGCTAGAGAATGCGGGGCCATTTGGAAGCAGGATGATGTGACGATGGCTGACTGACTCCTCCCCCCACCCTCTCTCTTTCGCACAAAATTACCAATCCCTCTCTCCCCCGCACAAATTTATCAATCCCTCAACCCACGAGATCCTTCCCCTCTCGTCCATGTTTTCTAGCTCTCTCATCAAACCTGTTGTCTCTTCTCCTTCCACGTGTACAGAATCCGGATGCACACGCATCTCACGTATATTACATGTCTCCATCTTTCTCACAGACCGAACTTCTTCCTCTCTCTTCCTTTCTCTTTCTCTCTCAATCTCCCTCTCTCTGTTTCTTAGGTTTGTCTCCTACTCTCTTGTCCACATACATACAGTCTTTCCTGCCCTATCTGCTCCATCTTCGCAAGCTCTCTCTGTAAGTGCATCTAGTGCCCCTTAGTGATTTTGGTGTATTGAAGACTTATAGGTTAAGGGACTAATGCGTTTGTGAGTGTACACAGATCTATAAGTCTATGAGGAGTTTGATATTTACAGAGAAAGTCGACCCCTAAAAATGAAGTTCTTCGACTGAAGACTTTAAATCTCTGAAAACTTTCTGAAGACTTTGAAAGTGAAGAAATTGGTGTGACCTTGAAGACTCGGTATTCATTCGAGGAACATGAAGCGTGAAGACTTTTGTTTTCGTAGTTTCATTTTCTCTTTCTTGAGTCATAGGAAACACCATACTGTTAAAGGGGGTCGAGGAAATACTAAGGAAAAATTTCCATGTGATGCTCAACTCAAAATCCTACACCTACCAATCCCTTCGAGTGAAGCCATTGGAAATCTCATACAATCCAGTCATATTCTTCAGTGACAGAGACAAAGTTCTTCTGGTCTCTGAGGAATTTGTTCTGACTGAGGAGTTAGGAATTCGCCAGTGCGGATTACCTACACAGTGAGGAACATGATAGCCTTGAGGATTTTGCTACTAAAAATTCCGACCGTTGTTGTGCTATGCGCCAGCTGTCTCAAAATATCTATCCACCTAACGGTCATATCATTGGAGGGCATTTATGTCTTATCATGTCGGGCTACTCCCTAGGATATAAATAGCCGCCCCCTACAACCACTAGCTGGTTGGCTGCTCTGAGAGAAACTGACACTTGTCATTTGAGAGCAACCCATCCTCTGAGGACTTTGAGCGAAAATCATCGAGTGAGGAAAAACCCAAAACCCAAACACCTACAAACCCCAAGTGATTGAGCATCACTGAAGAGATTGATCCTGCGTGGATCCGACGCTTGTTACCTTTGAAGACTGTGCTTCTTCCAGACGGTTAGGCGCCATGGTCTAGAGCATCCAAGAGGAATGGGTTGACAATCTCCAGAGACTGTGTATCCTCGAGTTTAAATACTCAACCCATCCTGTGAGGACTTTGAGCGAAAATCATCGAGTGAGGAAAAACCCAAAACCCAAACACCTACTGTGTGTCCTCGAGTTTAAATACTAAAGCCTTGACTGAAAATCTTCAGAGACTTCAGACTAGGTTTGACAATCTTCAAGGTCATCATAAAACTCTCTTATCCGATCATGAGAAGCTTTCTTATGAATTACTTCAAAGAAAGCAAGACCTTGAGAAGCTAAGAGTGAGTTATGAAGATCTCCAGAAGGAGCGCGATTCATTACTTGCTCAACAAATCAGCGCATCTCAGGAAGAATTTGTTCCTCCTTGTTTGAAATGCATTGAACGTGAATCTGCTATTTCTTCACCTGAATGTTCAAATGCTGCTAATGTTTCAAATTCTTCACATTCCTCTGGTATCACTAATTCCTCATCTGAGGACATTGCTAGTATCACTGATGATGCAGGGTTGAAGGAATTGTACATGACAGGCATGTACAAAAGCCTCAAAGGGCATCAGACTCTTTGTGATGTGCTTAAAAAGCAGATCCTCAATAGGAACCCTAGGAAAGAGGGTATTGCTTTTGAGAGGAAACTCAATGCTGATGGTACATATTGGAAGCCTAAGCAGTACCCCAAAACTACATGGGTTGCTGCAAAGGGACCTCCAGTTGATCCATCTAACCTATCTGGATATGCATGTGAATCTCCTCATTCTGATGATGAGTCATTTGACTCCAACTACAAACTGTTCAAAAATCAGAATGGTGAAGTATTTGCTACATATGTTGGCACTAACTGCAGGAACGGTCCCCCTATGAAGAAAATCTGGGTTCCCAAAAGATGCCTTGAAAATCTTCAGGTGAATGTCATCATGACACCACCTGTGAAGAATAGGAACCCCAGTTCAAATTATTCATATGGACCAAATTCTTCATATGGATCCAAGTCCTCATACGGACCAAACTCCTCACATGGATCAAATTCCTCAAAAGGATCAAAGTCCTCATATGAACATCATCGTGCTAACCCATCTGTTTCGCAGGGAAGATCTAAGGATTATGGATATGTGCATTATTCTTCAAATTATTATGTCCATAAGTCCTCGAAGAATTTCTCTGCTTACTCTTATGCTTATTCTAACCCCTCTTATGTGAAACGAAATGGACTGGCTTCTATGCCATCCTTCTCGTATGGAGCTCGCAGAATGATGAACTCTTTGCCACCCCTTCAGATGTGGGTGGTGAAGAAAAAGAACTAATCTCTTCTGCAGGGTCAGGTCTCCAGACGTACGTAATCGTCTAGAATTTGCTGGAGACCTGAGCATGCGTGATAGGATGCAGGCTAATCATGAAGAAATGAACTTTCATTTCTCACGTCCTCATATTGCTTTATCTGTTCTCTTGCTTGATGAAATTGATCTAATGAATTGATGTCATATTCTTCACTGATGAAGTATATGAGTTTGTAAGCTGCACTAATTCATCTGCAGGATGATCAACCCAAAGCCACTGAGTGGGTCCTCGATAGTGTATGTACAAATCACATGACTGGTGACAAGAAACTATTGATGGATGCTCCATTATCTCCGTCGCATCTGAAGCATATCATCTTTGCTGACAAAGGCAAAAGTCAGGTATTGGGTCTAGGTAAGGTTACGATCACAAAGGATCGACACATGGACAAAGTCATGCTTGTTGAGTCCCTAGGATACAACCTTATGTCTGTCTCAATGCTTTGTGATCTTGATATGGTTGTTGTCTTTGACAAGTACCGTTGTGTTGTGGTTATGGAAGCTGACAATTCCAAAGTCTTCGAAGGCTTTAGGAGAGGAGACCTGTATATTGTTGATTTCTCTACAGGACCACAACCAGCCGTGTGTCTACTTGCAAAAGCTTTAGAAGGCTGGCTCTGGCATCAATGACTTGGTCATGCAGGCATGAGGAATTTGCACATGCTTGCGAAGAAGAAGCATGTCAGTGGCATCGAGAATGTCAAATTCCTCAAGGATCACCTATGCGGAGCCTGTGAAGCTGTGAAGATGACGAAGGCCAAGCATCCAGCGAAGACTGTCATGACCACCACTCGCCCATTTGAATTGCTTCACATGTATCTCTTTGGTCCTAATCATTATTCTGCTATTTCAAATGAAGCATCTCAATATGGCTTTGTTATTTTTGATGATTACTCTCGTTACACATGGGTACACCTTGTTACTTACAAACATGAAGTGCAGGAAGTCTTCAAATGATTTTCCTCAAGGGCTTCAACCAACTTTGGTGTGAAGATCAAGCACATCATAAGTGACAATGGCACTGAGTTCAAGAATTCTGGTCTCGATGACTATCTTGATGAACTTGGTATTACTCATGAGTTATCTGCTCCTTATACTCCTCAGCAGAACGGCGTCGTGGAGCGCAAGAACAGGACTCTTGCTGAGATGGCTCGCACTATGCTTGATGAATACAAAACGCCTCATCGTTTCTGGACTGAGGCAATTGATACTGTGTGCCACATCATCAACAGAGTATATCTTCACAAATTCTTCAAGAAGACTGCCTATGAACTCCTCACTGATAAGAAACACAATGTAAGTTATTTCAAAGTCTTCGGTGCTAAATGTTGGATAAGAGATCCTCATCACAACTCAAAATTTGCACCAAAAGCACATGAAGGTTTTATGCTTGGTTACGGAAAGGACTCGCACACCTACAGAGTCTTCAACAACGTTCTTCACAAGGTTGTTGAAACTGTAGATGTGCGGTTCGATGAAACTAATGTCTCGCAAAGAGAGCACCTACCTACTGTGATAGATGAACCAGCACCCGAGGAAACTATCAAGTTCAAGGCTACTGAGGATGTCATTCCCACTGAAGAATCTGCTGAAGCATTCGTTCCAGAACATGAAGAACGTCGAGCTAATGCACCTGAAGAAAATACTGAAGAAAATGGTGCTGAAGAGAATGCTGATCAAATTTCTCAATGACAACCAGCTCATCCTCGCATTGCAAAAGAAGTGCAAGTTGAAAAGATCATCAATGACATCAAAGCACCAGGTCCTCTCACATGCTCAAAAGCTTCATGTTTATCTAACTTTTGTGGGCACTATGCTTTTGTCTCTATCACAGAGCCCACTAAGGTAGATGAAGCATTTCTGGAGCCTGAATGGATTCAGGCCATGCAAGAAGAATTACATCAGTTTGAGCTCAACAATGTCTGGGAACTGGTCAAACGTCCAGATCCTCGCAAGCACAATATCATTGGCACAAAGTGGATCTACCGCAACAAGCAAGATGAAAATGGCCTTGTGGTGAGGAATAAGGCATGGCTTGTAGCTCAAGGCTACACACAGGTTGAAGGAATTGATTTCGATGAAACTTTTGCACCTGTTGCTAGACTTGAGGCTATTCACATATTACTTGCTTATGCTAACCATCCTGATATCACTTTATATCAAATGGATGTGAAAAGTGCATTCCTCAATGGTAAGCTTGAGGAAGAAGTATATGTTGCTCAACCCCCAGGTTTTGAAGATTCAAAGAATCCTGACAAAGTCTTCAGACTCAACAAGGCCCTCTATGGCCTCAAGCAGGCCCCACAGGCGTGGTATGATACCTTGAAGGAATTCCTCATGAAGAAAGGCTTCAAACCCGGTTCACTCCACCCTACTCTTTTCACTAAATCCTATGATGGTGAATTGTTTGTGTGCCAAATATATGTTGATGATATTATCTTTGGTTGTACTGACCAACGTTATAGCGATGAATTTGCCTATATGATGAGTGAAGAATATCAAATGTCTATGATGGGAGAGTTGAAATTCTTCTTAGGTCTTCAAATTCGCCAACAACACAATGGCATATTCATATCTCAGGAGAAATACCTCAAGGATGTACTGAGGAAATCCGGCATGCAAGATTGCAAAGGCGTCAAAATTCCTATGCCCACAAATGGCCATCTGTGCACTGATGAAAATGGTATCGACTTTGATCATAAGGTATACCGCTCCATGATTGGCTCTTTATTGTACTTATGTGCATCTAGGCCAGATATAATGCTTAGTGTTTGCATGTGTGCCCGATTTCAAGCTACACCGAAGGAATCACACCATAAGGCTATGAAGCATATTCTTCGATATCTAGCTCACACACCAACACTTGGATTATGGTACCCCAAGGGCTCGGCTTTTGATCTCATTGGATATTCTGACTCTGACTATGCTGGTGATCGTGTGGACCACAAGTCAACATCTGATACATGTCATTTCCTCGGACGATCTTTGGTTTGTTGGTCCTCGAAGAAACAGAACTGCGTATCACTATCTACTGCTGAAGCTGAGTACATTGCCGCTGGTTCTTGCTGTGCTCAATTGCTATGGATGAAGCAAACTCTCAAGGACTACGGCGTCAACATGAAGAATGTGCCTCTCTTCTGTGACAATGAGAGTGCCATCAAGATTGCTCACAACCCAGTTTAGCACTCGAAGACAAAGCACATTCAGATTCGTCATCATTTTCTTCGTGATCATGTGTTGAAGGGCGACATTTCTATTGAGCATGTGAAGACTGAAGAATAACTAGCCGATATCTTCACAAAGCCCTTGGATGAGAAGAGATTTAGCAAGTTGCGGTGTGAGCTAAATATCCTAGAACCTTCGAATGTTCTTTGAAAAAGACACTCATCCTAACACTTATGCAAAATTGATGACTTAGATGTGCAACACATGAAGAAAACGTTTTTCTTCAATCAATGAAGAATAACACTCTTAGTGTGAAGAAATTAACGAAGAATTTGATTCTCAAAACCCTACGATAATTGTACGCGGTGTCTGAAATCATCATTTTTATACGGTGGGTCACGCCACCACCAAAAGTTGAAATTCCTCAATTAATCATATTCTTCAACTTTGCATTGTCTTCATTGTTTCCGTCGTTTTTCTTCATTGGCTATATATATATAAGTTTATGTCCTCTACAGCATTCACTTATTGCTAATTCTTCAAGTTGGTTTTTTCTGCTAAGTGAATGTGATCGGACCCTTCCCCCTCTATTCTATACTCAACCCAATCTGTTCACAAATTCTTCATGTGCGTTCTATTTGAAACTCGTTCAAAATCTTCACCGTGTCCTTGTCAGCTGAAGAAATTGCGAACGAAACTTTAAATCCTATCTTATCCAAATTTTCGGCTTTGCCGCTCAAACCGTTCCGCATCCCACGATACACTTATCCATTCACCCACGATCGCACACGATCTCCACCTCTCAGTACGTGGGTGACACATGTCATGCGAATGAGAAGGGTCAGGGGCACGTTCGTCCAATTTCTTCGGGCGAGCAGTTTTTCACCGTGGCTATAAATACCCCTCCTTCCCTTCCTCACTTCTTTTACTCCGCTCGATCTCTCTCCAGCTCGAGCTTCTCAAACCCTAGCGCCGCCGCTACTTCATCGTCGCCGGTGAGGAAGAGCTTCACTGCCTCGACCTTGTCGCCGACGTACTCGTGCCGATCGCGGAAATCTTCACTCCGCCGCCGCCGTAGCCATTTTCCTCCGCCGAGTTAGGGCGTGGAAGATCTACACAAACGAACTTCACCTCTCCTCTTCACTGTTCGTCGTGTTCTTCATCCAGGGTAATTAAAAGTTACTTTTACTGCCCTCGTTGATTCGAATGATTATCTACAAAATCTTTAAAGGTGTTTTTATTCATATCTTCACACACTAAACACCTCACAAGTCATCTGTTCTTGATTCGTTTCTCTAAGCATCATTTTTCTTCAAGATTCCTCAATTGTGTGGATCTTCGATCTATACAACTCTGGAACCTAAGACAAAGAACGCTTAGTGAAATTCTTCAAGACTCATCTGGTCAAGTTCCTCAAACTTGTTCTTTTTGAAAAACCTTCTGAGAACGCATATGACCTCTCCAAATTCCTCGCAACTATACTATGTTCACAGGTACTCATGTCAGCTGCTGAATCACTAGGTTCTCATCAACTTAACTCATTTGCAGCGTTCCTCGAAGAAAAGTTACATACTTCTTCAGAGAATTCAATTGTCCAAATTCCTCAACTGAAGAAAATGGCTGATGGTAAGAAGCCACAGAAAGGAGGAAAGAGGCCTGAGGTCAATACAACGTTTGAGATCCCTGATGAAATATATGTTGGGTACTGCACACCTACTGAGGAAACCAAGAATGAGCGCAAAGTGCGCATTCAGAAGATAGAGAGGAGATGGGCTAGAGAGTGGAGGGAGTACAGATATGTCACTCCCAAGTATATGAAGAAATTCGCACTCAATCCTCCATGCCCAAGACCTCCATTGGCACCTGGACAAATAGCTGATCCCACCAGCCTCAAGCGCGGTGAGGACTATCCTGACGAATGGGCCAAGCACCAAGCCAAGTTGGCTAAGCAAGCCAGAGAAGCAATGAGGAAATTCAATGAAGACTCTGCTGCTGCTGCCTCTGCTGTCAAGCCAAAGAAGGCTATGTCAAAGAAGCCTGCGCGCAAGCCAAGTGCTTCACCAACAATGCCCTCAAGGCCAAGCTCCTCAGCAATGCCCTCACGGCCAGAATCCTCAAAGCCCTCACGGCAAATTCCTCATGCTGCTCCTGCTCCCTCAAAATACTCAGCTCCTCCAAAGTCCTCAGTTGTTCCAACAAAGTCCCCAGCACCTGTGCATCATGCCTCGTGCCAAAGGACTACATGCATGTCCATTGCCTCAGGAGCTTCAGCTAGTTCCTCAGCTGCACCAACTTCCTCAACGTGACCCTCTCTACTGAAGACTAAGGCCACTGCTGGACAAGGTCCTCGCCCTATTCCTCAGAAGAAGCAAGTCGCCTTCCAAGTGTCGTCCAATGAAGACAAAGCGGATGATGATGAACTTCCAGAAATCATCAGAGATAGGAAAGTCAGGGCCGCTAGAGCCAAGGGAACAAATGTGCCACTGCTTTTGGATCCCAAGTTGATCCTCGAATACATTGATGTTTGGCACAAGGACCCCAACACTCCCATGCCTGATTTCAAGCTGACTCCTGGTCAAAGTCACATGCTGACTCACTTCATACAAGAAGAGAAGTGGAAATTTGAACAGGGGAGGAGAGTGAAGAAAGCGCAGTACAAGAAAGAGCGCTTTCTGAAGCAAAACGTTCTGAAGCTTTCACCTGAAGAACTTGTTGCTCTCCAATCTGAAATCAAGAAACTGAGTGATGAATTTGATTGCTATTATGCTGACTAGCTGGGAGCCAAAGTCAGATTTGTAAAGATCACAGAACAGTTCACCTCCAGTGTTGCAGCCCCAACGCAATAGGAAATTCCTCAGGCTGAAGCATCTGCTCAGGCTACTGAATAAAAATGCCAGCACCGCTGATGACAATCCGGCTGCTGAAGAAAATGTGATTTCTAGGGCTGATGAATGCATTCCAGCCGCTGAAGAAATTGCCAGGGCATCCACTAGTGGTGCGCCTGAAGAAACTGAAGAAATCAGGGCAACTACATCAGTTGTGCCTGAAGAAAATCAACCAAATTCCTCTGCTCCTCCTGCGCCTACACCAACTCCAATCCTTCCATCTGCATAAGATGTGAAGAAGACCAAGCCTGCGGAGCGTGCAGCAGTGAAGAAAAGGAAAGCATCAGGTGCTTCAGATTCTTCAGCTCCAAAGAAGATGAAGCCCATGTCAAGTTCATTTGCTAATCCCATTGATGCTCTTCCCATCTCAACCAGGCCATCAAAGGACCTTGTTCCTTTTGGTGAAGAATATGAGATCCCTAGCGGATCTGATGAAGAAAATCATTCTGCTGCTTCGTCAGAGAAGATTGATGAAGAAATTGAAGTGGATGCGATCCCTTCAACACCGATCATCTCCTCGCCTATGCCTCAGTTCACAGCTGAAGAGGCTGGCGTTGAAGAAATGGAAGATGAAGATGTGGACGTTGGGTGCTCCACACCTGTAATCAGTGATGAATTCTGGGAAAGTCAGCATCCAAACTCTCCAATGTTCACACCGTTGCAGCAAATACCTCAGTCGCCTGCACCAACTGTTCAAATGGGCTCTGAAGAAACGCACCCCACTTCATCTGTGCATGAAGAAATTCCAGCCACTAGTGCTGAAGAAACTGCTGCTGCTGAACATCTGAAGACACAGATTGCCACTAAAGAGGAACCAGAAATTCCTCAGCCTGAAGAACCTGAGATTGTGATTCCTGAGGTCGTGATGCAACTCACTGACACTCCTCTGCCCAAGCCAAAGGATCCATTCTCACGAAAGCAAAAGTTCAAGGCTGATGATTTCTTCGGCGAGCATGTATTCTTCGAAGACTACAACCCTTATAACTCTGCTCGCATTAGGAAGAGGCGTTTCTAGACTGCTAGTCAAGCAAATTTCTATTCCTCAGTGTTGTTCAACAAAGAGAAAATCTTCTACCATGAGCATATTCCTCACGTGGATATGGAATCTCTGCCGTGCTTCACACCAGTCCTTAGTGTTCTTCATGATGCTGGACTGTTAAACTTTTGTTCTGACATCTGCGATTGCAATGAAGAACTGATTCTTCAATTCTATGCAACACTGCACATCACAGGAGATTCTGAAGATGTGAATTCATGGGTGCTGGACTGGATGTCTAAAAACACTCACTACACTGCACCAGCTTCTGAATTGCTTCGTGCCTTACCACTCAGTCCTCCACTTGAAGAAGCTCGTTGCATCTACAATGAACCTGAGCTTACAAATCACTACATGCAGGTTCTGATGAAACCTTTGAAGTCAGGTCAGGCACCAAGAACCAAATTCCTCGTGAAGGAATTGCTTTATGTGCCCAGAACTGTCTATCGTTTTCTTACGAGGACAATGAGTCCTATCAAAGGCCACGACTCATCTGATGAGGAAATTGTTGGCATCATGAAGAATCTGGTATTCAATATCGTTCATGGCATTCCTGTCAATTATCATGATTTCTTCATGAGGACTCTGGCAAATGTTGCACTGTCTCCATTTGAGCTGAAGCCTTACGCACCTTGGATTATGAGATTCGTCAGGACAAGGTCTTCACTCAACTACAAAGCTGATTTTCAGAATCACCTCAGATACATGCCCCCGATTGAAGTCCTCAAGCAGACTTATATCTTAGTTGATGGAAAGGGCAAGGCACCAACTGTTATAGATGAAGGCATTCGTCCATTGGATGCCAGTTTCGCAAACCTGCCTCTTATTCCACCAATGATGACTCTGCCACACATGACTCTGCCAATGCACCCAAGTCTACTCCTCAAGCCACTGCTCCTCGTGTGATGACTGATCGTGAGCTTCTGCTTAGTCTTCACCAGAAGGTGGATCGGAATCATAAATGGTTTAAGTGTCAGTTTGGTTCATTTCTTCACAACATGACTGCTACACACAATGTAGTGAAGAAAAACCATTACTACCTCCATGAAGTCTTCGGTCGCACCTGGGCAATACTGTCACATCTGTATTGAAACACCCTCGATGCGGCTATATCTCCCACGTGTCGAAGCACGACTTAGAGGCATAACCGCATTGATAGCAATGTCGCAAGTGGGGTAATCTTCGCAAACAACCCATGTAATACAATAAGGGAAAAGATACATAGTTGGCTTACAATCGCCACTTCACACAAATACATGAATAAAGCATTACATCAACCAGATACACACAAGGTCCGACTACGGAACCAAAATAAAAGAAGAACCCCAAATGCGACAAGGTCCCCGATCGACCCCAACTGGGCTCCACTACTGATCAACTAGAACAAAACAACACAAAGGACAAGATCTTCATCGAGCTCCTCCTGAGCTTGGTTGCGTCATCTGCAAGGACTCATCGGCACCTGCAAACTGGTTTGGAAGTATCTGTGAGTCACGGGGACTCAGCAATCTCGCACCCTCGCGATCAAGACTATTTAAGCTTATGGGTAAGGTAAAGGTATGAGGTGGAGCTGCAGCAAGCGACTAGCATATATGGTGGCTAACATATGCAAATGAGAGTGAGAAGAGAAGGCAAAGCACGGTCGATAAAAGTATGATCAAGAAGTGATCCTAAAACAACCTACGTCAAGCATAACTCCAACAACCGTGTTCACTTCCCGGACTCTGCCAGAAAGAGACCATCACGGTTACACACGCGGTTGACGCATTTTAATTAAGGTTAACTTCAGGTTTTCTACAACTGGACGTTAACAAATTCCCATCTGCCCATAACCGCGGGCACGACTTTCAAAAGTTCAAATCCCTGCAGGGGTGTCCCAACTTAGCCCATCACAAGCTCTCACGGTCAACGAAGGATATTCCTTCTAGCGCGAAGACCCGATCAGACTCGGAATCCCGGTTACAAGACATTTCGACAATGGTAAAACAAATCCAGCAACACCGCCCGAATGTGCCGAAAAATCTCGATAGGAGCTGCACATATCTCGTTCTCAGGGCACACTCAGATGAGCTCTCCATACAACTAAAACCAAACCTCGAGTTTCCCCGAGGGGACGCTGCACAGGACTCTAGTTTGGACCAACACTCAGAGGAGCACTAGCCCGGGGGGGGGGGTAAAATAATTATGACCCTCAGGAGCGCGACTCCCATGGGAAAAGAAAAGGCTGGTGGAAAATGGTAAAACCAATGTTGGGCATTGCTGGAGGAGTTTTATTCAAAGCGAACTGTCAAGGGGTTCCCATAATAGCCCAACCGCGTAAGGAACGCAAAATCCGGGAACATAACACCGATATGACGGAAACTAGGGCGGCAAGAGTGGAACAAAACACCAGGCATAAGGCCGAGCCTTCCACCCTTTACCAAGTATATAGATGCATTAATTAAATAAGATATATAGTGATATCCCAACAAGTAAACATGTTCCAACAAGGAACAACATCTCCATGTTCCAACGAGGAACAAACTTCAATCTTCACCTGCAACTAACAACGCTATAAGAGGGGCTGAGCAAAGCGGTAACATAGCCAATCAACAGTTTGCTAGGACAAGGTGGGTTAGAGGCTTGGTTTAACAATATGGGAGGCATGATAAGCAAGCGGTAGGTATCGCGGCATAGGCATAGCAAAAGAGTGAGCAACTAGCAAGCAAAGATAGAAGTGATTTCGAGGGTATGGTCATCTTGCCTGAAATCCCGCAAGGAAGAAGAACAAGTCCATGAAGAAGACAAACGGACGTAGATGAACGGGTCCTCACAACGCGGCGTCATCGGAACCAACCCGAAGAAGCAAACACCGGAAAAGAAGCACACAACATAGTAAACAACCAACACATGAACATGGTATGATATGCGGGATGCGGTATGCGATGCATATGCATAATTTGACAAGGAATGAATGAACCTGGCCTCAACATGGAAATCCAAGTGTTCCACTGGAAAGGTGAGATGAAATCGCTTGAAAACAATATAAAGATCACTGGAATTGGAGTTACGGTTTGGAAATGGCAAGCAATTCAAATATGACTATGATCTGCGATTTACAGCAAGTAGCCATCTAAATGCAATGATATGAACAAGCTACAACACCCAAACATGGTAACGAAATACATGGAAGGGATGCATTCATGATGCTTAACAAAAGTCTAGCACTGAGCTACGGCTAATTCATCCATTAACAGGTTCAAACAAGCATGGCAAAAATGCATTTGGTAAACAGATTTCAGACTTAGTGAAATTAACACTTGTCTGGAATTTCAGATCAGATAGCACTCTTTGGAGCATGAAAACTATATGCTACAGGACCTGAACATGGCAAAGTAAAGCATGGCATGGAGCTACTCAAAGAGCTTAACAAAAGTCCCTTAGTGACCTTGAGCCAAAAGGGATCAGAAAATACAATTGCAAGCATGTGAACATGGCAAAAACATAATCAGCTCACAGACTTAGTGAAAACTGGAGCATGCTGAAACAGATATCAAGTAGGCATGTTTACGAGCTCGATGCACTCACTACAGAGCAAGTCAGGACAATCTAAGCATACACCCATCAATAATACACATTATTCAAGCTAGAAATGGCAAGAACAATAACATAGCATGCACGGATCACCTACAACATCCTTGGCAAAATCGCTAACAAGTAGACAATCTGCCCAGATTCACAAAATAGCAAAAGTAGAGCTCGATTGACTCAAGCTAGGGTGCTCCATAATTGCAAACAAAGACATGGATGGATAGAGAACTACAAGATTAACAAAACATCCTTACTGATGATCCTCAAAAGAGGCACAGATCACTAGGAAACAACATGAACATATGGCATAATAAGATAAACAGACCAAGGACTTGGTGGAAATGCTAAGTCCCTGAAATCAGCATTAACAAGTGCACCACTTTGCAAGCTTGTGCTAATCACCACACACATCACAAAAATACATGGGTTGCACCTCTGGATAGATGGCAAAACATATAACAAAACACATGTAGAGCTCATGGGCATACCATGCACACAATAATCATGGCAAAAATGACAAATATCTAAATGGAGCAGCAGATCTGACAATTATCTCAAGTAGCATTCTTCTAACAGCATTTCGGGCATCAAGATGAGCTCAAATGAAAATGATGCAATGATATGAAATGATGTACTCTCTGAGACGAACATTTTGATATGCTATATGCATGAATCGGAGCTATGGATGCAAAGTTACGAGGCGATGAACAGGAGCAAATGGATCTGGGAAATTCAGTGACTTAGTAGAAATATACCCTTGCGAGAGGAAAAAAATACACCGGGCCGGAGGGAAAATGGGCCGGCGGGGGCGGAGCTGGGCCGTGGCCCACATGGCCGGCGCGAGGTCGTCGTCCCGATCCCGCCTGGATTCGGGGAGACAGGGGCGGCGGCGGCGGTTGAACGGCGGCGCTGGCTAGACGGGCCCCGCGGGCCCGATCCGGGCCACGCGGGCCGGCGGCGGGGCTGAGGAGAGAGAGGGCGGCGGAGGGATGAGGTGGCGCGCGCTGAGTGGCTGAGGCGGAGGAGGCGATGACGTGGCACAACGCGATTGGCCGGGGTGAGGTGGCCGGCGGACATGTCCGGCGGTGGAGTGGACGTGTCCGGCGCGCGGAGGAGGAAGATCTAGGGTTTCGGGGAAAAGATCCGCAATCGAAAATGAAGGGGTCTATTTATAGAGGTAGAGAGAGCTAGGAAGCTCCAAATGAGGTGCGATTTTCGGCCACGCGATCGTGATCGAACGACCGAGATGATGGAGCAGGTTTAGGTGGGTTTTGGGCCAAAATGGAAGGGTGTTGGGCTGCAACACACACAGGCCTTTTCGGTCCCTCGGTTAACCGTTGGAATATCTAACAAAGTCGAAATGGCACGAAACATGACAGGCGGTCTACCGGTAGTAAACCAAGGCCGCATGACAAGTCTCGGTCCAATCTGGAAATGTTTAATCCCCACACACGAGAAGAAGATAGAAATGACCACCGGAGGAGGACGGAGCGCCGGAATGCGAAACGGACAACGGGGAAAATGCTCGGATGCATGAGACGAACACGTATGCAAATGAAAAGCACATGATGACATGATATGCAATGCATGACACGCAAGAAATGACAAGGTAAACAACAGCGAATAACTGGACGACACCTGGCACATCGGTCTCGGGGCGTTACATGTATGGTGAAGACGATCTGAAGAAAATGGGTCTCAAGGAAGATTTTGACTGGTCTGCACCTCCACCGAAGAAATTCAAGAAGGTCAAGGTTCGTTCTCTGGTGGCCAGCTCATATTCTTCATCACGCGACACTGATGAAAATGAAGACTTGGACGACACTGCGGCATGCCCTACTACAACAAACGACCCCAACAACGCTGGCGCTCCTTCATCAACTTGATATTCTTCAGGGGCGTTAGTCCTCATATTCGATCCTTTTGGTCCTTTGATGATAAAGGGGGAGAATTTTGAGTTAGTCTTCAAGCGGGTCCTTCTATATGGGCGTTATTTTTGCAAGTTACAACTCTCGTTCTTCTGAGACTTTATTGGATCGAGTTGTAAACTTAAACCCGATGGTGCTCTGATACTTTTGATATGTTTTTCTGCATGCTTATTCCTCATATATGTTATTGCACGCATGCTGAATTACATCAGTCACCATATTTCATCATGCATTTCAAATTCTTCACTATTATATGTAAAATGCGTGTATGAATTACAAGATATAGGGGGGATCTCCATGATTCAACTATTCAAGTGTGCATTGCTTCAAAAGCAAATTCCTCACTATGCACATCTTCAGGGGGAGTTCTTCTATATATTGCAATCAAATTCCTCAATATCAGTATTTACACTTCATATGTTTATCCCCATTGAAAACTTAACCTATATTGTCATCAATCACCAAAAAGGGGGAGGTTGTAAGTGCATCTAGTGCCCCTTAGTGATTTTAGTGTATGGAAGACTTATAGGTTAAGGGACTAATGCGTTTGTGAGTGTACACAGATCTATAAGTCTATGAGGAGTTTGATATTTATAGAGAAAGTCGACCCCTAAAAATGAAGTTCTTCGACTGAAGACTTTAAATCTCTGAAGACTTTCTGAAGACTTTGAAAGTGAAGAAATTGGTGTGACCTTGAAGACTTGGTATTCATTCGAGGAACATGAAGCGTGAAGACTTTTGTTTTCGTAGTTTCATTTTCTCTTTCTTGAGTCATAGGAAACACCATACTATTAAAGGGGGTCGAGGAAATACTAAGAAAAAATTTCCATGTGATGCTCAACTCAAAATCCTACACCTACCAATCCCTTTGAGTGAAGCCATTGGAAATCTCATACAATCCAGTCATATTCTTCAGTGACAGAGACGAAGTTCTTCTGGTCTCTGAGGAATTTGTTCTGACTGAGGAGTTAGGAATTCGCCAGTGCGGATTACCTACACACTGAGGAACATGATAGCCCTGAGGATTTTGCTACTCAAAATTCTGACCATTGCTGTGCTATGCACCAGCTGTCCCAAAATATCTATCCACCTAACGGTCATATCATTGAAGGGCATTTATGTCTTATCATGTTGGGCTGCTCCCTAGGCTATAAATAGCCGCCCCCTACAACCACTAGCTGGTTGGCTACTCCAAGAGAAACTGACACTTGTCATTTGAGAGCAACCCATCCTCTGAGGACTTTAAGCATCACTGAAGAGATTGATCCTGCGTGGATCCGACGCTTGTTACCTTTGAAGAATGTGAGGAAAAACCCAAACACCTACAAACCCTAAGTGATTGAGCATCACTGAAGAGATTGATCCTGCGTGGATCCGACGCTTGCTACCTTTAAAGAATGTGCTTCTTCCAGACGGTTAGGCGTCATGGTCTAGAGCATCCAAGAGGAATTGTGGATCGCCGAGTGACCAAGTTTGTGAAGGTCCGGAAGTCACCTGAAGACTTACCACGAGTGATTGGGCGAGGTCTGTGTGACCTTAGCTCAAGGAGAATAGGGTGAGCACATGGTGTCCTGAGCTGCGTGCTCAGGACTGGGTGTCTGGGACTGTGTGTCCTCGAGTTTAAATACTCAGCCGCTCCAACCAGACATACAACTGAGACAACAGTTGGAACTGGTCTACCAAATCATTGTCTTCACCAAGCTTACTGGTTCTATTCCCTCAACTCTTTCATTTCCTCATAACTGTGTTGTGTGCTTGTTCATATCTGTGTTTAAAGACTTTGACTGAAAACTTTCTCAATTTCCTCAGCTCAATTTCTTCAGTCTGTTTGTCTTCATCCTGTGTTATCCTGTGCTTACGCTTCCTGTACTCTGAGTCTGTCTTCATTTCATCATGATGACTATGCTTGTATTCTGTTATGTTTACTTTTGAGTACTCATTCCGCTGCTAGTAGTTCTTCGCTAAGGAATTTCCTCACCAGCAAATTCCTCAGTGAAGAATGTCATAAAAATCGCCTATTCACCCCCCCTCTAGTCGATATAACGCACTTTCACTCTCTGCATGTTTCATTCACACATTGGGATATGTTCAAAATGTTGCTTCTATAATGGCTGATGTAGAGTTATTGTTGGTTTTGTTGCATCCTACAAAATAATAACTATGAAATGCATTTTGATTGTCATTTGACTGGGATTATGCGAGTTTGAGCATGTTGTGAAGTACTATAGACCTTGTATACATCTTGGAATTCGAGAATGATTGTAACTATTGAATTGTATAGACCATTACATTCGAAGTCAGTAGCCTAATATATTTATTTCACAGTTTCAACAAATGATTAATTCACTACATACTAAGAAAATAAATGTGTACACCCTCCGTTTTTATTTAAGTCCGCGTATTAGCATTGGTCAAAGTCAAGTTTTGTAAACTCTCAGAAAGTTTATAACAAAAAATATTAACATATACAATAACAAATAAATACCATTAGATTCATTATTGAATGTACTTTCACACCATACATATCTATTATGGTAAATGTTTATATTTTTCTATAAACTTGGTCAAACTTTAGGAAGTTTAACTTCGGTCAAACCAAATATGCAGAGTTTACTAGTACTACTCGCTAGTTGCTTAGCTGAATCACCCAACACGCCACACGGGGAGTTCAGTGTCACAAAATTTTGAGGTCGGCGGGAAAATCTCCCGCGACCCTGATTCGAGCAGTGGGAAGTTACCATCATAGCCTTCGGAACAGACCTACGGATGACGGTTGGTAGGGGGCTGTTTTCGTAACTTCAGGTTCACCCTACCCAGCCAACCCCACCCCGGCACCCAGAGTAGTACACCTGAATACTCCCCATTTTCTATCCCCACCGCAAAATAGACTTCTCCACGGCACCGCAGCCTTCGTGCTCCTCCCCTTCTACATTGGTGCACTCGTCCACCACAGCGCATCTGCCTCATCGACGACCTCATACGCCGCACTGGAGCCGGTCCACCATCGTCATCGTACATGGAGCCTCTCCCCCGGCACCGTCTTCCATGGTCTCGGATCTGCTTCCCGGAAGCTGACGCCAAGCGCAGAAGCACCACCGTCGTGGACAATGAACTGACTCCCGTTGCCGACCATGACTCACAGAGGCCGCCGCGACCATCGTTCTCCTCCTTGATTGGTAATGTGTGTATTGAATCACTTAGCAGTACATGTGCAGTTCCAATTTTGTTCATACCTACCCTTCAAATTTCCTGGGTGCTATTGTTCCCGTAAAAGTAATTGGTTATAGCCTCCATTTTTATTGCCATGTTGAGATTTTAAAACCACGAGTGCGAACATGCAGATGAGCAATGAAGACCAAACACGGGATATTGGGGACATCTTCAAGGAGCGTGGCAAGTTAAAGAGGAGTTGCACCGAACCTGTAAAACGAGCTTTGGTAAGTAACACCCTTTCAATTACTTTCGTTTAGCCTCGTGTTCTTCGATGTGTATATGTTGTAGTTTATGTTTCTCTTAAGCCTCGTGTTCTTCTATGTTTCATAAGAAGAGTCTTAATCATCCTAATGCTTTCGTTTTTAGCTTGATGTAGGAAGTGGGTTTTCTCACCTTGTAGTCTATTTTTATAATTTTTTTTCCTTTTGAATTCACTTCTACCAGTTCTATTTATCTGGCTTCTACTAAATGGATCTGGGTTGCTCTGAGTATTGATCTAAAAAAGAAGTAACTTCATGTCAGGATGTAGTTCCTGCGAGGAGGGAAGTATGGTCAACCTCGAGATCATGTTTCCAGAATGAGTTTGGATTACACACAAGGTGCCAGTTCCCTAATGATGCTGGATTAGACACAAGGTGCAAATTCCCAGATGATGCTGGATTACACACAAGCCAGGTGGAGTCGTCAACTGTTCGTGTCCTCATGGCTCTAGTAAAGGCTGAAAGAAAGCATGCAGCAGCCCTTGAGAATGTAGTTGAGTTCCTGAAGAAGCGAAAAGAGCAATTAGATGCTATCTTCACCCATGCCAAAGAAAAGATGGAAGAAGCCAGAAATAAGCTAGCAGAGGCAGAGCAGGCTAGGCATCTCTTGCTATCTAAAACTGTTGTCAATACAAAATTTCCTTCATAGTAACTAGGTCCAAATGTTTATCCAATCAACATGCCTGTTGTGATGTCCGTGCATCTACTGACGTGGCACAATTTTTTTCGGGTCATGTAATAACAACAATTACTTTCCAAACAATAATAAACGAAGCATTGGACATGGTATAGTTCACGCGCAAGCCCGGCATTCCAAGTTCAACTTCCACATCAAACTCATGTTCACAGATATCTCCACATTCATACATAATGTCCACAACCATGATTCACTTCAAAGCCAAAAAAATTGAGGAGAGTTATGAATAAAGAAAAACCTCTAGTTCCTGCTACCAGTGCAAGCACAATAAGTCAAGACCATGCATAATTAATTATATTTTGGTCATTTTTTGTGTTCAAAAATGCCGGCCAGCTCGCGGAAGGACGTGTTGCTGGCACACGCGCGGATTCAATGAAGGCAGGCGGGGCAGTCTGAAGCCAGTTGCATGCGGCGAGGAGGCGTGTTCAGCTGGGCCTGCAGCGAGTGGGGCCCTCTTGGCCGGCGCGCCGGTTCAATGCCTGCGCTATGAGAGGTCGCATCCGTGTCAGAGCAATCACTCCCTCCAGTCCTTTTTTGTTTGCGTATAACAAAATCTCGTTTTCCATTCACATTTTACAAGTAAAATTCGTGGACAAACTTTGACCCAAAATACAATGGGGACTAGTAAACTAGAATGGAGGTAGTAGTTTTTTAATCAAAGAAGGGTTTCCCCCTTCCGATTTTCATTACTGAAAACCAACATCTAAATCTAAACCATAGTATTTGCCCTAGAACTACCAGGTTCAACATCTCGCAACATAAACCCATACAACCATACGCCAAGGAGGTACGTAGTACTATGAATTCCAGTTTCGCTCCATACCAATCGTTCTAAAAACTACTTAGTACTTATAACGCGCCATTGAAAATCAGAACTCTTAACCCCGCTAAAAATGATATTTTAAACGTGGCTACTCGATCTGTGGCAACTGGCGAGCCACCGCCTCCAAGTCATTCACTTGTGGTCCCGACCATCAACTCCTATGGATCAAATTATCACGCGAGCTGACTATTCCTACAAAGGTGCACTCCACCACGTACCCAGTACCCGCGAATGCAGCAATCATGCACCTAGGGTTTTAGGGTTTATTTTTTAACATTGCCTTTACGTAACACTCATGTGTGCGAGACAGCGAGAGACCGACTATGTGCGTGCACCTCTTCTCTTTGTATATGTACTCCACCATTTGTCTGGTGTCCAAAAAATTATAATAACTACTAGCAATGTGCCAATGCGCTACCACACGATCAGAGTAGATTAATACATATTCACCAATTTGATAGAAAAAAAGGTCTAGTTTTGAAATACCTATATCACTAAAAAATGTTATGTTTCACTCAAAATATATTCCTTTGGCGGTTTTGATGAGATAAGGGAGGAATGTTGTTGGTTTCAAGATTCGAGAAGTAGTATATGTCTAATTTCTACTCTTACTAGCAAGATGCCCGTGCGTTGCACGGAACATCAAGATCTTGTGGGAGAAAAGGATGAACGAGGGAAGGCCTTATCTGCAAATGTGGAGAGGAGTGCGGGTAAATTGCCATAGTTTCGTTCTTATCCATCAGATATAAAACGGACGGCCTATATTGCAGGATGGCAGGCCCACCATCATCACCAACTCTGTTTTTTATCCCTACTCATATAAAAAGCATAGTCGGTGATGATCGTGTGCCTGCCATCCTGCAATATAGGCCGTCCGATCTATATCTGACGGATAGGAAGGAAACTATGGAAATTTGCAAAAAGATACCCACACCCCGCTCCACACTTGCAAATGAGGCCTTCCCTTGTTCATCCTTTTCTCCCACAAGATAAACTACTCATACAAATGCATCTTCATGTTCCGTGCAACGCATGGGCATCTTGCTAGTTGTTGCAAAAAGCCCATGTGTGAGAGAGAGAGAGGGAGAGAGGAGGATAGAGTGCATGTGTGACAAAGACACAAAGAGTGTGTGTGCGAGAGGTATCAGCTTAAAATGAGGCGATAGTGTGTGTGTGTGTGTGCACGATTGAGAGGGCGTGTCTCAAGAAGGTAAGAAAAATCTACATAGATACAAGGAGAGGGAGAGAGACATGTATGCGATAGTGGAAGCACGAGTGTGCGGGTGTAGGCTAGTTGACAAATGTTTGTGAGAGAAATACAAGTCGGGGGTGCGAAAGCGAGAGTTTTGTGTGTGAGAGAGAGACGGTAGTTGGGAAGGGGAGTGGAAGCAGGAGTTGTGTGTGTTTTGAAATACGTATATCACTAAAAAAAATGTTATGTTTCACTCAAAATATATTCCTTTGGCGGTTTTGATGAGATAAGGGAGGAATGTTGTTGGTTTCAAGATTTGAAAAGTAGTATATGTCTAATTTCTACTCTTACTAGCAAGATGCCCGTGCGTTGCATGGAAAATCAAGATCTTGTGGGAGAAAAGGATGAACGAGGGAAGGCCTTATCTGCAAATGTGGAGAGGAGTGCGGGTAAATTGCCATAGTTTCGTTCTTATCCGTCAGATATAAATCAGACGGCCTATATTGCAGGATGGCAGGCCCACCATCATCACCAACTCTGTTTTTATCCCTACTCTTATAAAAAGCATAGTCGGTGATGATCGTGTACCTGCCATCCTGCAATATAGGCCGTCCGATCTATATCTGACGGATAGGAAGGAAACTATGGCAATTTTGGAAAAAGATACCCACACCCCGCTCCACACTTGCAAATGAGGCCTTCCCTTGTTCATCCTTTTCTCCCACAAGATAAACTACTCATACAAATGCATCTTCATGTTCCGTGCAACACATGGGAATCTTGCTAGTTGTTGCAAAAAGCCCATGTGTGTGAGAGAGAGAGGGATAGAGGAGGAGGATAGAGTGCATGTGCGACAAAGACACAAAGAGTGTGTGTGCGAGAGGTATCAGCTTAAAATGAGGCGATAGTGTGTGTGTGCACGATTGAGAGGGCGTGTCTCAAGAAGGTAAGAAAAATCTACATAGATACAAGGAGAGGGAGGGAGACATGTATGCGATAGTGGAAGCACGAGTGTGCGGGTGTAGGCTAGTCGACAAATGTTTGTGAGAGAAATACGAGTCGGGGGTGCGAAAGCGAGAGTTTTGTGTGAGAGAGAGAGACGGTAGTTGGGAAGGGGAGTGGAAGCAGGAGTTGTGTGTGTTTTGAAATACGTATATCACTAAGAAAATGTTATGTTTCACTCAAAATATATTCCTTTGGCAGTTTTGATGAGATAAGGGAGGAATGTTGTTGGTTTCAAGATTCGAGAAGTAGTATATGTCTAATTTCTACTCTTACTAGAAAGATGCCCGTGCGTTGCACGGAACATCAAGATCTTGTGGGAGAAAAGGATGAACGAGGGAATGCCTTATCTGCAAATGTGGAGAGGAGTGCGGGTAAATTGCCATAGTTTCGTTCTTATCCGTCAGATATAAATCGGACGGCCTATATTGCAGGATGGCAGGCCCACCATCATCACCAACTCTGTTTTTTATCCCTACTCTTATAAAAAGCATAGTCGGTGATGATCGTGTGCCTGCCATCCTGCAATATAGGCCGTCCGATCTATATCTGACGGATAGGAAGGAAACTATGGCAATTTTGCAAAAAGATACCCACACCCCGCTCCACACTTGCAAATGAGGCCTTCCCTTGTTCATCCTTTTCTCCCACAAGATAAACTACTCATACAAATGCATCTTCATGTTCCGTGCAACGCATGGGCATCTTGCTAGTTGTTGCAAAAAGCCCATGTGTGTGAGAGAGAGAGGGAGAGAGGAGGAGGATAGAGTGCATGTGCGACAAAGACACAAAGAGTGTGTGTGCGAGAGGTATCAGCTTAAAATGAGGCGATAGTGTGTGTGTGCATGATTGAGAGGGCGTGTCTCAAGAAGGTAATAAAAATCTACATAGATACAAGGAGAGGGACAGAGACATGTATGCGATAGTGGAAGCATGAGTGTGCGGGTGTAGGCTAGTCGACAAATGTTTGTGAGAGAAATATGAGTCGGGGGTGCGAAAGCGAGAGTTTTGTGTGAGAGAGAGAGATGGTAGTTGGGAAGGGGAGTGGAAGCAGGAGTTGTGTGTGTGTGTGAGAGAGAGAGACGGTAGTTGGGAAGGGGAGTGGAAGCAGGAGTTGTGTGTGTGTGTGAGAGAGAGAGGGGGGAGTTTGTCTGATCGGTAAACAAATGAATAATGTCAGTCTGGGATGGAGACGAAAAGGAGACCGCAACAAATGTTGTGTCTACAGAAGAGAGATATAGAGTAATTTTAGTGGTATGATTCATATCTAGAGACATATAGGGTGTGTGAGAGAATCCCATAGAGAGAAAGACAAAGTGAAAGATGAGTGGAGACTGTGTGTGTGGTGGTGAAAAAGAAAGCTTAGGTACCTAGTGATACGAGAGAATGGTAGAGACGTGAGAGATAATGAAAACCGTGTAATGTATAATGATAGGGAGAGTGTGACACTTCTCAAGGGAGACGTCGAGAGACCATGTTTGTGAGGATAGGAGAAACATGATGTGAGCGTGCGGGTGAGCTGAAAAAAAAGAGAGTGATAGCTACTGTAGCGACCAGACCTCAAATGGTCCAATCTCTGTGCTCAGGTGTCATCCCTGGATCAGTAATGCTGACACCACACAGTACTTGAAGGATTTATAACAGATTAGCAATCACACACTTATTACATCGAGTGTCTCAAAAGAGAACTTATTACAATAAATATGGCTTAAGGCCATCTAATAACGATAACATCGGAAGGCTTGGAAGATAAGTGAGTCCATCAACTCCAACGGCATCACTGAGTATAGAACCACGACCTAAAAACTCCTTAATCATCGTCTGAAAAGTCTGCAACATGAACGTTGCAGCCCGAAACGGGTTAGCACATGGAATATGCTGGCAAAGTAACACATAGAGAGTAATGGAATGAAACAGCTATTCTATATGCATATTTGGCTGGTGGAAAGCTCTATGGTTACAGTTTTGCGTAAAGCCAATTTTTCCCTACTGCAAAGGAATAAATTTTATTTAACTATCATGGTAGTTGTTAAACATTGAGAATGGTTGACAGCATTCTCAATCCCAATTAAGCATCATCATTAAACAAAACCCAACAAATTAAATTTTAGAGTAACATGTTGAGATTCACATGATAATCCAAGTACTAGATACTCGAGATGTCCATAACCGGGGACACGGCTAATCATGATTACTTTATACACTCTACAGAGGTTTGCGCACTTTTCCCCACAAGACTCGATCGCCTCCGTTTGGTTTCTCGCACTGCGTGGTGTTTGAGAAGATGGATGACCGAGACATAGTCTTTCAGAAGCGCTAGCACCTTACGATCGGGTAGACCATTACACCTACTTTCCCCTACATCTGCTAGTCTACCACTGTAAGAGTTCTCACAACTTAATCAACTACGCTAGAGCCCATAATAGCTTGTGGCTGCACACGGAAGTTTCTAGCATGAATAATCTCATGATCCCTTTGAGCCTGGGTGGCGGTCCATAAAGAAAACAGGCAATCCTGGAATACCCAGGTACCTCAATCCACCCAGATGTGTGTTTAAGTTGCCACCTTAAATAAACCATTAATTAACAATCTCACATCTGTCATGGATACACTCACCCAATCCACGTCTACTAGCATAGCATGGCATAATAAGCAAACGTAGAAGTAACTCCCAAAGGTTTGATAATAAACAGGTAATAGGTACTACCTCAACTACTTCCCAAACCCACAATTTAATTAGATCCTAATCTTGCAATGTGTTAGGATTGATCTAATGCAATAAAACTGGGTAGTGGGAAAACATGATCAAAGTGTTACTTGCCTTGCTGGTGATCTGGGAAACCTAGCGATTCGAAGTAGCAAGCGGCGCACTCCGGGTACTCTATCGCAAACAAACAAGCATACAATAAGTACTCAACTAATGCACAGGTAAAACTCAAATAAGAGATCTAACCAGAAAGTTCAACTTAAGAACTCTGGTTGGCAAAAAGAATCAAATCGAACGAAGCAACGAAAGACAAACGGCAAAAGAAACAAGCTTCGTTTACTATTCTGGATCTAGGGCTATTTTTACAGTGACAAAAACTTGTTGGAGTTGGTTAAACGGAAAGATGGTTTCGAGATGAAACTCCAGGCGCTTGAATCGCCTGATTCCGATAAACGAGCGAAAATTTAGACTAAAACGAAAATTGGATCAGAAATCGCAATCTGGAAAAAACGCGGATTTAATCCGAGAAAAAGAAAAACGACAAACGTTCGTTAAAACGAACGAACGGACGAACGCTCTCTATTTAAATAAACCGGAAAAACTGATCTATTTAAAGAAACTGAAACAAAAAAACAAACAAAACCATTGGAAAAACCGGCGGCGGCGAGGTCTACCTCCGGCAACGGATCCGGCGGGCAGCGGCGGCGGCGGCGCAGCGCGGCGGCGACGCTAGGCGGCGGCGGCGCTAGGCGGCGGCGAAGGCAGCGGCGGCGGCGGCGCTAGGGCGGCGGGGCTGGGGCGCTAGGGTTTGGGAGGTCCCGGGCTCGGCTCCCCGGCTTATAAAGCCGGACGGGCCTAGTGTCCGGGTCAGACACGGCCTGTTAGGTCAGTTGCGTTTTTTTATAAATAATTACGCTCAGAAAAAAACAAAAGAAATACTAAACAGACTCCAAAAATCCCGAAATAAATTTTCCCCGGCTTCTAAAATCAAGCCGCACAGGATGAACATTTATTTGGGGCCTAAATGCAATTTTGAAAAACACGCATTTTTCCTAAATTCAAATAAAATAACAAATAAAACCAAAATAAATCTTATTTGATTTTTTATTAAATCCTCAATATTTCTTTATTTTGGGAAGGTCATTTTATTCCCTCTCTCATATTTTTGTAATAGAAATAATTGAAGATAAAATAAATAAAATCAAAAGATCCTATTTTCAAAATTTGAGACAACTCAAATATGAAAATAACGAAATCCCCAACTCTCTCCGAGGGTCCTTGAATTGCGTGAAATTTCTAGGATCAACCAAAATGCAATAAATATGATATGCAATGATGATCTAGTGTATAACATTCCAAATTGAAAATTTGGGATGTTACAAACCTACCCCCCTTAAGATGAATCTCGCCCTCGAGATTCGAGTTGGCTAGAAAATAGGTGAGGGTGGTCTTTCAGCAAATCTTCCTCTCGTTCCAGGTGGCTTCATCCTCCGTGTGGTGGCTCCACTGAACCTTGCAAAACTTGATAAGCTTGCTGCGGGTGACTCGACTAGCATACTCTAGAATCTTAACTGGTTTCTCCTCATAGGTCAAATCACTGTCCAACTGAATTGCTTCTAGTGGTACCGTATCTCTCAGCGGTATGTCAGCCATCTCTGTGTGGCACTTCTTCAACTGGGATACATGGAACACGTCGTGAACTCCCGACAATCCTTTGGGCAATTCCAACTTGTAGGCTACTTCTCCCATACGCTCCAAAACTATGTATGGGCCTACAAAACGTGGCGCTAATTTTCCCTTAACTCCAAAGCGCTTAACTCCTCGAAGTGGTGATACTCGAAGATAAACTCGGTCTCCGGCTTTGTAAACTGTCTCCTTGCGTTTAGAATCTGCGTAACTCTTCTGCCTGGATTGAGCTACCTTCAGCCTATTGCGAATTAATTTCACTTTCTGTTCAGATTCCTTTATCAGATCCGGTCCAAACAACTGGCGGTCTCCAACTTCATCCCAGGACAATGGGGTCCTGCACCTCCTTCTGTACAAGGCTTCGAAAGGGGCCATGTTCAAACTGGATTGATAGCTGTTGTTGTAAGAGAACTCTGCATACGGCAAATTCTCGTCTCAACTAGATCTGTAATCTAGTGCACAAGCTCTTAGCATATCCTCCAAAATCTGATTGACTCTCTCAGTCTGTCCATCTGTCTGCGGGTGGAAAGCTGTGCTAAACTCCAGTCTGGTTCCCAAAGTTTCATGCAACTGATTCCAGAACTTTGAGGTAAACTGGGTTCCTCTATCTGATACTATACTCCTTGGAACTCCATGCAGACAAATGATTCTAGTCATGTATATCTTTGCCAACTTTGCACTGGTATAGGTAGTCTTCACTGGAATGAAATGAGCTACCTTTGTCAAGCGATCGACTACAACCCATATCGAGTCATAGCCTGAACGTGTTCTGGGCAATCCTGTAATAAAATCCATGCCTAACTTATCCCACTTCCATTCGGGTATGGGCAATGGCTGTAGCAATCCGGCTGGCTTCTGATGTTCTGCCTTTACTCTCTGACATACATCACAAACTGCTACATATTTCGCAATATCCTTCTTCATTCTAGTCCACCAGAAAATATCCTTCAAATCCAAATACATCTTGGTATTCCCTGGGTGAATCGAATATGGTGAATCATGGGCCTCTTGAAAAATTAACTTCCTGATCTCCGGATCATTCGGCACATAAACACGGTCTTCAAACCATAAGGTATCATGCTCATCCTCACGAAATCCCTTAGCTTTTCCTTTGCTCATTTTCTCCTTTATCTCGGCAATCTCCTTATCAGTCTTTTGGGCTTCTCTGATCCTATCCATCAACGTAGACTGAATCTCCAATGCTGCTACATAGCCTCTCGGAACTATTTCCAAACAAAGCTCTTGAAGATTTTCGGCTAACTCCCTTGGTAAATCTCCCATCATCAAGGTGTTGACGTGGCTCTTATGGCTCAACGCGTCAGCTACTACGTTAGCCTTTCTGGGGTGATAATGCAATTTCATATCATAATCCTTGATGAGCTCCAACCATCTCCTTTGTCTGAGATTCAACTCCTTTTGTGTGAAAATATACTTCAAACTCTTATGATCCGTGTACACCTCACAATGGTTTCCAATCAGAAAATGTCTCCAAGTCTTCAGTGCATGCACTACGGCTGCTAACTCCAAATCATGCACAGCATAATTCAACTCATGAGGCTTAAGTTGTCGTGAGGCATATGAAACAACTCTTCCTTCCTGCATAAGTACTGCTCCAAGTCCTTGACGTGAAGCGTCACAATACACCTCATAATCCTTGGTCTGGTCTGGCAAAATCAACACTGGTGAGGTAACCAAACGTTTCTTCAACTCCTGAAAACTAGCCTGACATTCCTCAGTCCATATGAACTTGGTATCCTTCTTCAACAACTCCATCATAGGCTTCGCAATCTTTGAGAAATTCTCAATAAACCTCTGGTAGTATCCTGCGAGTCCAAGAAAACTCCGGATCTCTCCAACTGTGGTTGGCGCTTCCCACTTGGTCACAGTATCAACTTTAGTGGGATCTACTGCTATACCTTCTCCGAATATAACGTGTCCGAGAAATCCAACTTCTTTCAACCAAAACTCACATATGCTAAATTTGTCATATAATTGATGTTCTTTGAGCTTTCCAAGAACCAAACGCAAATGCTCCTTATGTTCCTCTTCATTCTTCGAGTAAATCAGGATATCATCAATGAACACTACGACGAACTTATCCAAGAACTCCATAAACACTTTGTTCATCATGTTCATAAAATATTCAAGTGCGTTAGTCAGACCAAATGACATAATGGTATACTCGTACAGCCCATACCTGGTGGTAAAAGCCGTCTTGGGTATATCCTGTTCTCGAATCTTCAACTGGTGGTATCCTGATCGCAGATCAATCTTGGAAAACACCTTATATCCTTGCAATCGATCAAATAGATCATTGATCATCGGTAGTGGATACTTGTTCTTGATGGTTACTTCATTCAATCCTCGATAATCAACAACCATCCTTTACGATCCATCCTTCTTCTCCACTAGAAGTACTGGTGATCCCCAAGGTGATGAACTTGGGCGAATGTATCCTTTATCCAGTAACTCCTTAATTTGCTTCTTAATTTCCACCAAATCCTTTGCGGGCATCCTATATGGTCTCTTTGATATTGGCCCGGTGCCTGGCAAAAGCTCAATCAAAAACTCAATATCTCTATCCGGTGGCATGCCTGGCAATTCTTCTGGAAATACATCAGGGAAATCCTTCACTACTGGTACTTCCTCCTACACAACTCCTGTTAAACAATTTACTTGAGTCCTCTTCGACACATGCTGGGATACATACTTGATCCTTCTCCCTACTGGGGTGGTAAGCAAGATCGACTTACTGGCGCAATCGATGTTTCCTCCATACATCGACAACCAATCCATACCCAGAATTACATCCAAACCTTGTGATTCCAATATTATCAAATCTGAGGGGAACACATGCCTACCTATACTTAATGGCACCTGAAAACATCCTTGGCTAGCCATATATTCCGCTCCTGGTGAGCTTACTAACATAGGTGTTCTAAGTACTTTGGTGGGCAGGTTATACTTATCCACAAATCCCCTTGATATGTATGAATGCGATGCACCGGTATCGAAAAGAACAAGTGCAGTAAATGACTTAACCAAAAACTTACCGATTACTACATCCGACTGCTCTTCAACCTCCTCCACGTTAATGTGGTTCACCTGTCCCCTATTGAAAGGGTTCGACTTCTTCCCAGAGCTTCCATTGCCATTTCCATTCTATGATTCTGGACATTCATTGGCATAATGTCCGGTCTTCTGGCACTTAAAGCAAGTGACTTGGCTCAGGTCTCTCTTGGCTGGGGTCGATGGGTTGGTGCGGTTCTGGCCGTTACTTCCTCCATTCCCATTACCATTCTTGGTGCCATTGTGATTGTGCGAGCTACCTCCTCCATGGGTATGCTGAAAATGTCCTCCCGGTCTAGGGGTAAAACGTGGCTTCTGCTGAGCTCCTGAAGTGTGCTTCCCTTGTCCATACTTCCTCTTGCGGTTCTCAATCTGCTGCTGCTTCCCTTCAATCATGAGAGCACGGTCTACCAACTCCTGGTAGTTGTTGAAGGTGGCTACCATCAACTGCATGCTCAACTCATCATCCAGCCCTTCCAGAAACTTCTCCTGCTTAGCTGCATCCGTAGCAACGTCATCTGGGGCGTAACGTGCTAATTTACTAAAGTCCTCCACATACTGGTCAACTGTCTGTCCTCCTTGGCGCAAGTTGCGAAACTCTTGCTTCTTCATGGCCATAGCTCCTGTTGAAATATGGGCAGTTCGAAAAGCCTGCTGAAACTGGTCCCACGTGACAGTGTCGACAGGGAAAGTGGCTGTGAAATTCTCCCACCATGATGCTGCGGGTCCTTCAAGCTAATGCGTGGCAAACTTCACCTTTTCCGCATCCATGCATCCTGCTGTGGTCAACTCTCTAGCTGTCTTGCGGAGCCAATCATCTGCTACTATCGGCTCAGTGCTACTGGAAAACACCGGCGGATTCAGCCTAAGAAAATGGGCTAAGTTATCAACAGGTGGTGGTGGTGGTGGGTTGTTGTTGTTGTTCCCTTGATTCTGATTCTGGACTAGCAACTGCATCAATGTGTTCTGCTGCTGGATCAACTGGGTGAGCTCCGGTGGGAAGGTAAATCCGGGGTCACGTCTCGGAGGCATCTGTGGGTTTTAGAAAAGATGAGATTTAAAAATAGAGGGGGTCTAAAGAGAAAACACTACCCATATGCACATGAGGCAAAAGCAAACAATTCACTTCATTCAATCAATCAAACAAGGGCATACGATCGGTCTAACTATCGCAAAAGTGCTCGGGCTACTATATTTACATGGTGGACTACTACTACTGATGAGGTGGTCTACTAGAAATATTCTTCGGTTGGAGACTCCATTATATCTGCTCCGGCTTCATCAACATAGTCATCATCGCTATCATCTGGATCCGAGTCGGTGTCGTCGATGATGATGTAGTCTTCCGGGCGAATCTCCTTGGGTTCTTCGTCTTCTTCTACTGGTGTAGGGCCTCCCATAAATATTCCAATCTTCATTGTTAGGTCGGCATTCTTATCCACTAATACTCCAATTTCCTCTTCATAATCTTCACATGTAGCCTTGAGTTCTTCCTCTAGTTCCTTTATTCTTGTCCTTGCCTTCTTCAGATCTATCATGTCGGCGCACATCTGGTTCTCCTGACGTCGAATGTGCTGGTTTAACTCCTGGATAAAAGCTGCAATTGATCTATCCTTTCTGGTGCTGATCATCTCCCAGTGCTCATCTTAACACCCACAAATCTGGTAGATAGTATCCTTGGGATCACTGCGGTAGACTTCTCCAATGCGTCCCATGGCGATGTGAGCTGCCATGCTCTTTCCTAGACTCCAAGTTGGTGCATCAAAAGAAAACTCTATGGGCTCAGTGACTGGCATGAACGTCCTTCCTGGAACTTGAACTTGAATCATCCAGCGCCCTTCTTCAGGTAAATTGGCGTTGTAGGTTCCGGTGAATCTTGGTACTCCTATGTTCATATATCTAGTGACTTCCTTCAAATGATGTCCAAAGGGTGTATCTTCATCCGGTTGAGTGAACTTGTTCCTTGCACCCGCCATCCTAAAAGAGTAGAGAAGATGAGAAGACAGAAAGAGAAGAGAGTGATTAGTGATCTAGGTCTTTAGCTTAGTGGTCGTGTCCTACAGTCAGCGTGTGCTCTGATACCATCTTGTAGCGACCAGACCTCAAACGGTCCAATCTCTGTGCTCAGGTGTCATCCCTGGATCAGTAATGCTGACACCACACAGTACTTGAAGGATTTATAACAGATTAGCAATCACACACTTATTACATCGAGTGTCTCAAAAGAGAACTTATTACAATAAATATGGCTTAAGGCCATCTAATAATGATAACAGCGGAAGGCTTGGAAGATAAGTGAGTCCATCAACTCCAACGGCATCACTGAGTATAGAACCACGACCTAAAAACTCCTTAATCATCGTCTGAAAAGTCTGCAACATGAACGTTGCAGCCCGAAATGGGTCAGCACATGGAATATGCTGGCAAAGTAACATATAGAGAGTAATGGAATGAAACAGCTATTCTATATGCATATTCGGCTGGTGGAAAGCTCTATGGTTACAGTTTTGCGTAAAGCCAATTTTTCCATACTGCAAAGGAATAAATTTTATTTAACTATCATGGTAGTTGTTAAACATTGAGAATGGTTGACAGCATTCTCAATCCCAATTAAGCATCATCATTAAACAAAACCCAACAAATTAAATTTTAGAGTAACATGTTGAGATTCACATGATAATCCAAGTACTAGATACTCAAGATGTCCATAACCGGGGACACGGCTAATCATGATTAGTTTATACACTCTGCAGAGGTTTGCGCACTTTTCCCCACAAGACTCGATCGCCTCCGTTTGGTTTCTCGCATTGCATGGTGTTTGAGAAGATGGATGACCGAGACATAGTCTTTCAGAAGCGCTAGCACCTTACGATCGGGTAGACCGTTACACCTACTTTCCCCTACATCTGCTAGTCTACCACTGTAAGAGTTCGCACAACTTAATCAACTATGCTAGATCCCATAATAGCTTTTGGCTGCACACGGAAGTTTCTAGCATGAATAATCTCATGATCCCTTTGAGCCTGGGTGGCGGTCCATAAAGAAAACAGGCAATCCTGGAATACCCAGGTACCTCAATCCACCCAGATGTGTGTTTAAGTTGCCACCTTAAATAAACCATTAATTAAAAATCTCACATCTGTCATGGATACACTCACCCCATCCACGTCTACTAGCATAGCATGGCATAATAAGCAAACATAGAAGTAACTCCCAAAGGTTTGATAATAAACAGGTAATAGGTACTACCTCAACTACTTCCCAAACCCACAATTTAATTAGATCCTAATCATTCAATGTGTGAGGATTGATCTAATGCAATAAAACTGGGTAGTGGGAAAACATGATCAAAGTGTTACTTGCCTTGCTGGTGATCTGGGAAACCTAGCGATTCGAAGTAGCAAGCGGCGCACTCCGGGTACTCTATCGCAAACAAACAAGCATACAATAAGTACTCAACTAATGCACAGGTAAACCTCAAATAAGAGATCTAACCAGAAAGTTCAATTTAAAAACTCTGGTTGGCAAAAAGAATCAAATCGAACGAAGCAACGAAAGACAAACGGCAAAAGAAACAAGCTTTGTTTACTATTCTGGATCTACGAAATTTTTTACAGTGACAAAAACTTGTTTGAGTTGGTTAAACGGAAAGAGGGTTTCGAGATGAAACTCCACGCGCTTGAATCGCCTGATTCCGATAAACGAGCGAAAAGTTAGACTAAAACGAAAATCGGATCAGAAATCGCAATCTAAAAAAAACACAGATTTAATCCGAGAAAAAGAAAAACGATGAACGTTCGTTAAAACGAACGAACGGACGAACGCTTGCTATTTAAATAAACCAGAAAAACCGATCTATTTAAAAAAAGCGAAACAAAAAAAATGAACAAAACCGTCGGAAAAACCGAACGGTTTTTCGAGAAAAACCGTCGGCGGCGAGGTCTACCTCCGGCCACGGATCCGGCGGGCGGCGGCGGTGCTCCGGCGGCGGCGGCGGTCAGCGGCGGCGAGGCGGCGGCGCAGCGCGGCGGCGGCGGCGCTAGGGCGGCGGGGCTGTGGCGCTAGGGTTTGGGAGGTCCCGGGCTGGGCTCCCCGGCTTATAAAGCCGGACGAGCCTAGTGTCCGGGTCGGACACGGGCCGTTAGGTCGGTTGTGTTTTTTATATAAATAGTTACGCTCAGAAAAAAAACAAAAGGAATACTAAACGGACTCCAAAAATCCTGAAATAAATTTTCCCCGGCTTCTAAAATCAAGCCGCACAGGATGAACATTTATTTGGGGCCTAAATGCAATTTTGAAAAACACACATTTTTCCTAAATTCAAATAAAATAACAAATAAAACCAAAATAATTCTTATTTGATTTTTTATTAAATCCTCAATATTTCTTTATTTTGGGAAAGTCATTTTATTCCCTCTCTCATATTTTTGTAATATAAATAATTGAAGATAAAATAAATAAAATCAAAAGAATGATCCTATTTTCAAAATTTGAGACAACTCAAATATGAAAATAACGAAATCCCAACTCTCTCCGAGGGTCCTTGAGTTGCGTGAAATTTCTAGGATCAACCAAAATGCAATAAATATGATATGCAATGATGATCTAGTGTATAACATTCCAAATTGAAAATTTGGGATATTACAGCTACATGAAGGAGCATGCATGCGAGAGAGATGTGCGTGAAAGGAGTGAACATAAAAGGGATTCAAATATTTCAATTCGAGATGATGATACATGTAATCCATAGTCGAACCAAAATTGATCTATCAAACATGCATACTCATATGAATTCACGCGCATCTATGTTATTTAATATGTAGATATTACTGATCCATACATTTTAGTAGAACATAATTTGGTTTAATTTTTTGAATTCAACCTTATGATTTTGAGATAATTGTATTTGTAAATCATATTATACATATAAAGGAGCAGAATTCTTTGTTGTGCTTTTGAAAGTATATATATATATATAAATGATGTATATATAATTTTATTCCAATCGAAAATGGATCCCGCCCCAAAAAAATAGAATACAAACGGGATTCGAATTGAGTTGGCACGATAAACATGCACTCTGCAAAATTTGAACGAAGCGGGGAAAGTCGCAGTAACCGCCCGAAACCAAAATATGCGAGATGGAAATTACTACTGCCTATCCCTGCCATTGAAAGCCTATCTGCTCGATTTCTATAGGTTTTGATAGGGGTAGGTTTGTAATTTCACTCAAACGTGACATAACCGCCTCTCACCCAGATTCATACACGGTGGGCGCCGAAACACAGTGTGTCCTCGGCCGAAATCGACTCCCTCCCCGATTCATACACGATGGGCCCCAAAAACAAACTCTCTTCGGCAAATATTCAATGTATGCGAGATTGCCGTCCTATCCCCAACCGACTAATATTGCTGTGATGTAGGAAATTTGAAACGGGGGCTAAGTTTGTAAATTTCCTCGCATTTGAGACAAGCGCACCCTGAAGACATGGTTCCCCCTTCCTCTCCACCTCCATTTCCCCATCGTACTCCGTGGGCACCAAAACACCCTCTCTACCCCAGCCTCCTCCGTCCGCCACCCCATCCACCGCCGTCCTCCTCCACCATGCCGGAGCTGATACCCCGACGTCGCCGTCCATTACAAGAGATTGACCTCTCTCATCCACGGCTTCAGACCATGATCCTTGCATCCCGTCCTCTCGCTTCATCCCCGCCGTCGTCCACCTTGCCGGCGCCGCTCCTACGACCGTCTCGTCCACCGCGCCCCGCCGCCACCGTCTACCCCCTAGATCTGCTTCCACGCCGCCGACAGCCATCGCTACCACAGCACCGTCAAATTCTCAGCAGATGCATACACGGCGCCGCACCAGAGGCAGTACTCTTTCGTATCTGCTCAACTTATTTATCACAGCAAGAAAATAGATCGCCACTTCTTTACTCTGATTTCTTGTCCATCACTTACTTGCTAGTTGAAAGCAAACATTGGTTGCGAAGTTGCCTTTGTCCGGTTTGCACCTTCAGATCCGCCATGGCACGCTCAACACTATACTCCCAATGCTTATGGTTTTCCCCTTTTATATTCCACACTAGTTAAATCATAGTAGACTAAATTTCAAAATTGGGTCAGTCGATTTTTTAGAGCTCGCCGGAGTTCGCTGGTGCGAACGAAGGGGCTCGGGTGGGGATTTTGGTTGGGGGCGATGGTGGGGCCTCGCCGAACAAAGAAAACTCCACACCGGTGGGGGTGGGGGTGGGGGTGGCGAAGGAACACAGGCGGTGGGGGCCGGTGGTCCGGCCGGCGGCCTGTGAGGTGTTCTGTATGGGAAGAATCAGAGACAAGGAAGAAGAAGGGTTAGGAGACGTAGGATCTTCATCCAACTGCCTGAAATGGTCGACTGACCCAAATGACAAAAGTCACGCGACTTGCATGCAGACATGCCTCTATATTTAGTACCATCATCGTACCTGCTTAGCACTGCTCCTGAATCCATCAAACTAAACAACGTGCCACTCATAATTCCAAACTTGTTGCTCAAGTACGAATCTGATATGATGTTGATATTACTAAAACAGATAACATTTAATTGGTCAGCTAATGTTCCTAATTTACTTTCGAAAAAGCACGTGCACCACATATAGAGAGATAGCAGGGAGTTGCTTTCTTAATGCGCTCTGGTTCATCATCTGTGGGCACTGGGCAACGAACATTTTATTATCCAAAATCTACTTGCTCTTCTTTAGCATGTTCCTCTTCCGTTCTTCTCTAATAAGTACTCTGTCCGTTCCTAAATACAAGTCTTTGTATAGATTCCACCATGGACTACATATGGAGCAAAATGAGTGAATCTAGACTCTAAAATGTATCTGGATACATCTGTATGTGATCCATAGTGGAAATCTCTACCAAGACTTATATTTTGGAATGGAGGGAGTATGATAGTAGTACAGTATGTTCCTTGTAGTGAAGATGAGCAGGGACATTTGTAGTGTAGAGGTCTATACAGTCGGTTGGTATGGACAATTTGAAGTCTTCGGGCCTCTTTGATTCGTAGGATTTTGTAAACATGGGAATATGATTTGTAGTGGCCTGCCCACTTGAATCCTATAAGAATAGCATGGAAATGTGGGGAGCTGTGTCGCCTTTGAGAGTTACACTGAGATTAACAGTACCACACCTTCAGTTGAAGAGAGTTGGTATCTGAAGCCTTTCTAGCCGTATCGACAATACTAGCACATATATTCCAGCAAGTTCCACTTTGCTGATTTTACTCTTATGCTTACGGTTTTCCCGTTATATCTACACTATGATCTATGTCGCTGCTTTGTGTCGCACTAGCAGCAGTCCACTCTTGAAGCTAAACACCGCAATGACTTACAAAATTGGCACCAAGGCATTGAATGCCATTCTGGATGCAGTGAAACTCATACGCTACCCACCTGTTGATTCTTGTTCAGAATATGATCCTAATGACTATTCTAACCTCGAGGAGTCAAAGGCAGATGGCCTGTCCTATTCACCCATCAAGGTGCATGTTCTAATTTGGCAAGGTTTTATTGATTTCGTGTATCTTGCATATGTTGTCTTGCATTTCCTCTACTTTGTTGCACCGCCATCTGCTTAGTTTACTCATCATATATGTCGAGATGCCATGCCCATCCATTATCAATACATTTTCCATCTGTCATCATACCATGTTTTTCCACTCAAATGTTGTTCTTGTGCATCGGACATCAAAAAGGAAGAGGGTGATTGCCGAACCTGAAGGACCACCAGCAAAGTCGTTGAAAAACGTGGTTGTGCCGGAGAAATCAGACAACACCCCACTTATATTGGTTGTACAACCAGTGACACAAAACGTAGGACCAACTCCAGCAGACTGTACCCATACTTCACTGGCCACACCACTAACCGCGCCACACAGGACCTGCACTCCAGCAAAAAGTATGTCGATTTCAGTTGCCATAGCACCAGCCGTACCACAAAAAAATCTCACTCCAGCAAAAAGTATAGCAAGTCCACCGGCCGAAGACCTATCCCAACTGCAGACACGGCCAATTCCTGCAGATTGGAACCCCATTCCAGTTATTCCCAATTTAAAAGACAATGCTTTCAATGTTGTTAGGGACTACGTGCATATATTCCCATCATGGGAATATTATAGTGAAGACAAACACCATTTTCACATCTTCCTGTCCCACTTACGTGTAAGTGCTATTATTCATGGTGATTATTTTCCTGTTTTCTGCTGATTGAACACATCAATGATTTACATTACATTGTTGTAAGTAGGCAAGGGTCAATCTGGATAGTCATGATGAGCAAAGCTTGCTTGTGCTTTTCAAGGAAGCATTGCAGCAGCATTGGTGTTACCTGAGGAAATCACACTTTGATGGCAAGTCTATAAACGAATTTCTGGTGAAGTCTCATGTGCTAAATTTAGAAGACATTGAATGGAAAAACCTTGTTATGCACTGGTCTCGTTCCGAGGATGAGGTATTGTCTATGATATCACATGACAATTTGAACTTCTACTTTTCTGCATGTGCCTTACGGATCTTTTTTGCAGGAAATATGCTCGAAAAAGAATTTCGGTTTGAAAAGAACGACAGGATATCGCAAATATGTTGCCCGCTGCTTTGCTCTTGTTAGTACCCGTTGTCCTGTATCACTGTACTTGCATACATACCTGGTTCATTATGTGACAGCAGTATGCATGATAGCTTGCTTATCAATTGTTCGCTCCAAATTATCTTATCTGTATGAATGGTTACATTAATGTAGAATATATCCAATGCCAATGAATTTTTTTAGCTCTGCATTGTTCTTGTAAGCACCTGTTGTCCTTTATCAGTGTACTTATATTGACAGGTAGTTGTTTATGTACCATCACTCTGCAGCTTATTTTCCTTTGCCCTCCATTTTCTACACATAAGATCTATATTTACTCTTACCATAAGGTTGGATAACACGAATGGCACTGAAGAAGTTTAGCTCTGCATTGCTCTTGGCTGTACGTTTTGCCTGTATCGTCGTACTTACATTTATAGCTACTTGGTTATGTAGCATCACTCTTCATCTTATCTTAAATATTCTCCATTTTTCTTATATTGTCACATCTATATTTACTCTTAACAAAATGTAGAATAAAGGCAATGCTTATGAAGAAGATTCGGTGGTAAACTTCTTGAATTGCCCCCCCCCATCAGCTGGACAAGGGCTTTATAGAGCCTGCCTTCACCAATAATGTAAGTTTGTCCTTCTCAAGCCTTCAAACTTTGTTGTGTATATTTGGTTAGGCATGACTGCAACAGCTATTTATTTTTGGTGTTTGCATTAAATTGCATGTTTAAAGTTTATTATGTAGTTCATAAACAAAAGTTTGTCCTTCTCAATTTAAGTTTTCAGTTGTACAACCAAGGCCGGCCCATTAATGTCGGCGAAATCTCATGGGCCTTTAGCTGGGCCGGCCCATTATGGCCCGCAAAAATCTTGTGGGCCTTCACCTGGGCCGGCCCATTATGGCCCGCAAAATCTTGTGGGCCTTTACCTAGGTCGGCCCATTATGGCCCGCAAAATCTTGTGGGCCTTTAGCTGGGCCAGCCCATTATGGCTCGCAAAATCTCGTGGGCATTTAGCTGGGCTGGCCCATTATGGTCCGCAAAATCTTGCGGGCCTTTAGTTGGGTCGGCCCATTTAACCTTTATGGGCCACTTTTGGGCCGGTCCACGTGTCAACGTATCATAGGCACATCTCGCCCATTGGATGAGTGACACCTGTGCCAACGCGGAGCTGACACGTGTTTCCGTCAGCCAATCAGAATTTTACACGTGGAAAATCCCCATTGGTCCTGGTTGTTAACGGGTTATCGGATCCAAAACCAGACCTGATAGCTTAACGAGGTTCCGTTACGGTGGATGCCACGTGTCGGTCACCCTTGACGAAAGCACTTCTGTGATGCGCGATTTAACGGCATGGAAGTGGACACTTCCGTGATGATAATTTTGGTAATGTCATGTAACACTTCTACGACATCACAGGTATGACTATCTTGATTCTGTCATAAAATTGTCATGGATGTACATGCATGACAGAAAACGTGACCTACTGTGACAAACACGTATCATCACGGAAGTGTTTTTTTTGTAGTGAAGGCACCTTTTGGGAACCCAGATTTTCTTCATAGGAGGACCGTTCCTGCAGTTAGTGCCAATATATCTAGCAAATACTTCACCATTCTGATTTTTGAACAGCTTATAATTGGAGTCAAATGACTCATCAGAAGAATAGGAAGATTCACAGGTAAAGCCAGATAAAGTAGATGGATCCACTTAAGGTCCCTTTGCAGCAACCCATGAGGTTTTGGGATACTTCTTAGGCTTCTAGTGGGTTCCATCAGCATTGAGTTTCCTCTCAAAGGCAATACCCTCTGTCCTAGGGTTCCTGTTGAGGATCTGCTTCTCAAGCACATCACAAAGAGCCTGATGTCCTTTGAGCCTTTTGTACATGCCTATCACATACAATTCCTTTAGCCCTGCATGGTCAGTGATACTAGCAGCATCCTCAGATGAGGAATTAGTGATAGCAGAGATAGTTGAAGAATTTGCAGCAATAGAAGCACTTGAACTTTCAGGTGAAGAATTAGCAGATTCACGTTCAATGCACTTCAAACATTGAGGATTAAATTCTTCCTGAGTAGCACTGATTTGTTGAGCAAGTAATGAATCACGCTCCTTCTGAAGATCTTCATAACTCCCCCTTAGCTGCTCAAGGTCTTGATTTCTTTGAAGAAATTCATAAGAAAGCTTCTCATGATCAGATAATAGAGTGTTATGATGACTCTGAAGATTATCAAACTTAGTCTGAAGTCTCTGAAGACTTTCAGCCAAAGCTTTTGAACGGTCCATTTCTTCACCCAACATATCATCGCTCTCATCTAGCATGTTTTGAACTTTTTCCAAAGCTCTTTGTTGTTTAGTGGCAAGGGAAGCAAGTTTGGTATAGCTGGGTATAAATTCATCACCAGATTCATCATCACTAGACTCATCTAGGTAGCATTCAGTTACCTTGGCACCTTTTGCCATAAGGCATGGTGAAGAAGATGATGATTCCGGATTGGAAGTCATAGCCTTGCGTGATTCCATGAAATCCCCAAACCAGGGATCATGATGAGTTCAATGACCTTCATAGACCTCAGATAGATGGTCCTAGATGAGCTTCGCATGAATGAGATGCATAATGTTCTTGAACTGATTTTGAGACAAGACGGAGCAGATGATGTCCTTCGCCGCGAGGTTAAGTAGAGTGTACTTACGAATATCATCAACCTTCACCATCTTGCAGAGATCGGTAAGACCAATATCAGTGACGGTCCACAGTTCGTTGTTCATCATCATGAGGCGCTTCTTCATCATGGCCTTCACTTGGAATAATCATGACCGTCAAAGATGGGGCATGTCACTGTCTTCATTCCTGTGGTCAACATAACTAAAACTCCAGGCGGTTAAACCAAAATCACACAGAACAAGGGAGTACATTGCTCTGATACCAATTGAAAGTGCGTTAAGTCAACAAGAGGGGGGGTGAATAGGCGATTTTTATGAATTCTTCACTGAGGAATTTCAGGGTGAGGAAATTCCTAAGCGAAGAACTACTTGCAGCGAAATAAGTACTCAGATGCAGACATGACATAACATAAGCATGGACATCATGATGAAATGAAAACAAACATAGAGTACGAAAAGCGTAAGCATAGGATAAAACAGGGTGAAGATGAATAGACTGAAGAAATTGAACTGAGGAAATTGAGAAAGTCTTCAATCAAAGCCTTCAAACAGATATGAACAAGCACACAACACAGTAATGATAAAATGAAAGGGTTGAGGAAATAGAACCAGTTAGCTCGGTGAAGACAATGATTTGGTAGAGTAGTTCCAACTGCTGTGACAATCGTACGTCTGGTTGGAGCGGCTAGGTATTTAAACCTGAGGACACACAGTCCTCACCATATTCTCCTTGAACTAAGGTCACACAGACCCCGTCCAATCACTCGTGGTAAGTCTTCAGGTGACTTCCAAACCTTCACAGACTCGGTCACTCGGTGATCCACAATTTCCTCTTCGATGCTCTAGACCATGATGCCTAACTGTGTGGAGGATGCACAGTCCTCAAAGGTAACAAGGGTCAGTTCCACACAGGAACAATCTCTTCAGTGATGCTTGATCACTTTGGGTTTGTAGGTGTTTGGGTTTGGGCTTTCCTCACTTGATGATTTTCGCTCAAAGTCCTCGGAAGATGGGATGCTCTCAGTGACAAGTGTCGGTTTCTATTGGAGTAGCCAACTAGCTAGTGGTTGTAGGGGGCGGCTATTTATAGCCTAAGGAGCAGCCCGACATGATAAGGCATAAATGCCCTTCAATGATATGACCGTTAGGTGGATAAGATATTTTGGGACAGCTGGCGCATAGCACAACAACGGTCAGAAATTTGAGGTTCAAATTCCTCAGGGCTATCATGTTCCTCACTTGTAGGCAATCCGCACTAGCGAATTCCTAACTCCTCAGGCAAGACAAATTCCTCAGAGACCAGAAGAGCTTCGTCTCTGTCACTGAAGAACTTGACTGAACTGTATGAGATTTCCAACGGCTTCACTCGAAGGGATTGGTAGGTGTAGGATTTTGAGTTGAGCATCACGTGGAATTTTTTCCTTAGTTTTTCCTCGACTCCCTTTAACAGTACGGTGTTTCCTATGACTCAAGAAGGAGAAAATGAAACTACAAAAACAAAAGTCTTCACGCTTCATGTTCCTCGCATAAATACCAAGTCTTTAGGATCAGACCAATTTCTTCACTTTCAAAGTCTTCAGAAAACCAAAGTTTTCAATTGAAGACATTCATTTTTAGGGGTCGACTTTCTCTGTAAATATCAAACTCATCATAGACTTATAGACCTACATCTGGTCACGCAAGCTGAAAAAAATCAGACGCATAATTTGTTCCATACAAAGGGATTTGTGAAGGAACATTCTGTTCGCGTCATCATAGATGGAGGGAGCTGCAACAACTTGGCTAGCATGGAGATGGTGGAGAAGCTATCTCTCACCATAATACCACATCCACATCCTTACTACATCCAATGGTTAAGGTTATATGTACTGTTCGTGTGCATTTTAGTATCTCTACATATGCTGCATGTGTTGATTGTGATGTTTGACCTATGCAAACATGTTCCTTATTACTTGGTAGACCATGGCAATTTGATAAAAATTATGTACACCATGGTAGAAACAATCAGTATACTCTTGTTCGTAAGGATAAAAATATTACTTTGCTTCCTATGACTCCTAATTCCATTTTGAAAGATGATATTAATAGAGCTAATAAAGCAAAACAGGAGAAAAATAAGAGTGAAAATCAGATTGTGGCAAAAGAATTTGAGTAACAAATGAAGCCTAATACTAAACCATCTAGTGTTGTTTCTGAAATTAAATTGAAAAGTGCATGTTTACTTGCCACCAAATCTGATATTGATGAGATAGATTTTAGCAAATATGTTTGCTATGCTTTTGTGTGCAAAGAGGCATTATTTTCATTCGAGGACATGCCTTCCTCTTTGCCCCCTGCTGTCACTAACATTTTGCAGGAGTTCGCTGACGTCTTCCCATAAGAGGTGCCACCGGGATTACCACCTATTCGAGGGATTGAGCATCAAATTGACTTAATTCCCGGTGCATCGCTACCCAACCGTGCACCATACCGTACCAATCCAGAGGAGATGAAGGAGATTATGCGTCAAGTATAGGAGCTGATCGACAAAGGTTATATACGCGAATCTCTTAGTCCTTGTGTTGTTCCAATTATACTAGTGCCTAAAAAGGATGGTACGTCGCGTATGTGTGTTGATTGTAGAGGCATTAATAATATTACTATTCGTTATCGCCATCCTATTCCTAGGCTATATGATATGCTTGATGAATTGAGTGGCTCTACAATATTCTCCAAAGTTGATTTGCATAGTGGATACCATCAAATTCGTATGAAATTGGGAGATGAATGGAAAAAAACATTTAAAACTAAGTTTGGTTTATATGAGTGGTTAGTCATGCCTTTTGGGTTAACTAATGCACCTAGTACTTTCATGAGATTAATGAACGAAGTTTTACGTGCTTTCATTGGACGATTTGTGGTAGTCTATTTCGATGATATACTGATTTATAGCAAATCTTTGGAGGAACATTTGGAACATTTATGTGATGTTTTTATTGCTCTACGTGATGCACATTTGTTTGGTAACCTTGGGAAGTGCACCTTTTGCACCAACCGAGTATCTTTTCTTGGTTATGTTGTTACTCCACAGGGAATTGAAGTTGATAAAGCCAAGATTGAAGCTATTGAGAGTTGGCCACGGCCCAAAATGGTCACACAAGCGAGGAGTTTCCTTGGCCTTGCTGGTTTCTATAGCCGTTTTGTGAGAGATTTTAGCACCATTGTTGCACCTCTCAATGAGCTTACAAAGAAGGATGTGCCTTTTGTTTGGGGTACCGCACAGGAAGAAGCCTTCATGGTATTGAAAGATAAGTTGACACATGCTCTTTACTCCAACTTCCTTATTTTAATAAGACTTTTGAGCTTGAATGTGATGCTAGTGGAATTGGATTAGGAGGTGTGTTAATACAAGATGGCAAGCTTGTTTCATACTTTTCTGAAAAATTGAGTGGGCCCAGTCTGAACTATTCTACTTATGATAAAGAATTATATGCTCTTGTTCGGACCTTAGAAACATGGCAACATTATTTATGGCCCAAGGAATTTGTTATACATTCTGCTCATCAATCTTTGAAACATATTAGAAGTCAAGCAAAACTGAACCGTAGACATGCTAAATGGGTTGAATTCATTGAGACTTTCCCTTATGTCATTAAACACAAGAAGGGTAAAGAAAATGTTATTGCTGATGCATTGTCTCGTCGTTATACTATGCTTTCACAACTTGACTTCAAAATATTTGGTTTGGAGACCATCAAAGACCAATACGTGCATGATGCTGAATTTAAAGATGTATTGCAGAATTGTAAAGAAGGTAGAACATGGAACAAGTTCATCATTAACGATGGATTTGTGTTTCGTGCTAACAAGCTATGCATTCCAGCTAGTTCCGTTCTTCTTTTGTTGTTGCAGGAGGCGCATGGAGGAGGACTAATGGGACACTTTGGCGCGAAGAAGACGGAGGATATACTTGCTACACATTTCTTTTGGCCAAAGATGAGACGGGATGTTGAGCGTTTTGTTGCTCGCTGCACTACATGTCAAAAAGCTAAGTCACGACTCAATCCTCATGGTTTATATATGCCTTTGCCTGTACCTAGTGTTCCTTGGGAGGATATATATATATGGACTTTGTTTTAGGTTTACCTCGAACAAAGAAGGTGAGGGATAGCATATTTGTTGTCGTGGATAGGTTCTCAAAAATGGCACAATTTCTGCCATGTCATAAAAGCGATGATGTTGTTAATGTTGCTGATTTGTTCTTTCATGAAATTATTCGCTTGCATGGTGTGCCAAATACTATTGTTTCAGATCGTGATACTAAATTTCTTAGCCACTTTTGGAGATGTTTATGGGCTAAGTTGGGGACTAAACTGCTTTTTAGTACTACTTGTCACCCCCAAACTGATGGACAAATTGAAGTAGTAAATAAAACATTGTCTACTATGCTTAGGGCTGTTTTGAAGAATAATAAGAAAATGTGGGAAGAATGCTTGCCAAAAATTGAATTTGCTTATAATCGTTCATTGCATTCTACTAATAAGATGTGCCCTTTTGAAGTTGTGTATGGTTTCCAACCTCGTGCACCTATTGATTTGTTGCCTCTTCCATCTTCGGAGAAGGTTAATTTTGATGCTAAAAAACGTGCTGAATTGATTTTAAAAATGCATGAGTTAACTAAGGAAAACATTGAGTGTATGAATGCTAAATATAAACTTGCCGGAGATAAGGGTAGAAAACATGTTGTGTTTGCACCTGGAGATCTTTTTTGGTTACATTTGCGTAAGGATAGATTTCCTGATTTGCACAAATCAAAGCTAATGCCACGTGCTAATGGTCCTTTTAAGGCGTTAGAGAAAATAAATAATAATGCATATAAACTTGAGCTACCTACAGATTTTGGGGTTAGTCCCACTTTTAACATTGCAAATTTTAAGCCTTATTTGGGTGAGGAAGATGAGCTTCCGTTGAGGACGACTTCATTTCTAGAAGGGGAGGATGATGAGGACATCAATACCATTGTTACACCCACAGCCCCTGTTGCTATACATACTGGACCAATTACTAGAGCTTGTGCACGCCAATTAAATTATCAGGTACTTTTGTTTCTTGGTAATGATTCTAATGTTCATGAGAATATGATGCTGCCTAAATTGGATACATTTTTCTTGCTTACAAATGAAGGGCCTAGCTTGGACAAGAGGGATGAACATTGGAGCAAGATTAAGCGTGGAGATGATAGCATGCACAAGGGGAACAAGAACGAAGTTACAAGTGATGATTTCAGGACTTTGAAGCCATCATAATGAGTGCATGAAGACTTGGACGGAATATACAAGATGCCACTTCATAAATTTTGTCCAGAGGCTATTATAGGTGCCGCGTCACCTTATTTTTGGGCCAGGCCCATGTAATTTGGAAATAGTCAAGTATAGGATGTTTTTAGAGTTCGTATGTGTGGGGAAACAAGAGTTAGGGTTGGTTTCGGACCCCTCCTCCATGGGACACGAAATTCCCCCTCTTCCTCCATATATACAGCCCTTAGGGCATCGTTTAGACTTTGGGTTTTGTTTAGATTAAAAGTTCGCCATAGCTGAACTTCGTGTACTTCTTTTGTGTTCAACGACCACACAAAGGCGTCACAGAACCCCACCTTCATTAATAAAGCTTTCCTCTTATATTCGCAATATCCAGATTGCAATCTTAGTTTCTTGATTGTTCTTCGTTTGCTCACAGGAAACCGGCCCTCGTGGTCAGGTTGATCGTGCTCCCGTGTGGTCAATAACCCCTCGGAAGTTGGTTTAGTGATTGCTAAGGCGCGACGTCTCGCACGTTCATAGTCAGATCATCAAGGTCGACTCCCACAGAAAACAATAACCACCATCTCATCGAAACATCGGGACACCCGCCTCTATCATCTTTGCTCACTTTCGCAACGATTCTCAAGGCCTAGCTCACCGAACCCAAGGAACAAGAGACACGAGGGTTTATACTGGTTCGGGCCACCATTGTGGTGTAATACCCTACTCAAGTGTGGTGTGGTGGATTGCCTCGTGGGCTAAGGATGAACCAGTACAGTGGATGAACAGCCTCCTGAGGAGAGGTGTTCTTGCGCTCATTGAGCTGGTGAGATGGCCTTGGTGGAGTGGATCCAATCCAAGATGAGTCGATCATGACTACAGTGGTGGCTAGTCCTATTTATAGAGGCCCTGGTCCTCTTCCCAAATGTTAGGCGGGAAGGGATTCCACAACGACCAATTTCGAAGGGAGACAACTAGTACAAGTTATCCTGACAAAAGGTGGTCTTCGCCTGCCAAAGGTTCTGGTGGTGATGCACCTATGGGCTCCGCGGTGACCTCCGTCCTGCTGGTCTTGGTCTTGTTGCACCGATATGGAAACCTTTGCCTGATGCCTCGAGACTCCTCACCTGCTCCTGCCTCTTTAACACCGAAGAGGAAACTGGCACTCTGCGCCCACTAGCGCCCGCCTGGCTTCGGTCGTCATGACTCACGTCACCGAACCTCGTGAGGTGCCTCCCCCCCGCCTTGATATCTCCGCTCCTTGGGAGCCAGCCTAGTGAGACTGCCCCTGAGGAGGTCTTGCGTCAGCCGCCTCGCGAGGCTTGGCCCCTCGCGAGGGTCTTGAGTGGTTGCCGATGAAGATGGGCTGTACCGGGCCGCCGGTAGAGCCACGCCGTGGGCCGCAGGCAGGCAAGTCTGGGTACCCCCGTTCCCAGGACGCCGACACATGAGTCTGAAATACCAGTTTTAGCTCTTGGAACATCTTATAAGCTCTATGGCGTTCAAAACATTTTTGGAGTCCCGGTTCTAAGCCGTAAAGCATGGCGCACTAAACTATCAAGTAGTCATCATCGAGGTTGCCAAACGTTCATAACGTCTGCATCTGCTCCTGCAATAGGTCTGTCACCTAGCGGTGCATCAAGGACATAATTAATCTGTGCAGCAATGAGGATAATCCTCAGATCACGGATCTAGTTCACATCATTGCTACTATCATCTTTCAACTTATTTTTCTCTAGGAACATATCAAAAATAAACGGGGAGCTATAACGCGAGCTATTGATCTACAACATAATTTGCAAATACTATCAGGACCAAGTTCATGATAAATTAAAGTTCAATTAATCATATTACTTAAGAACTTCCACCTAGATATAAATCTCTCTAGTCATCTAAATGATCACGTGATCCATATCAACTAAACCATGTCCGATCATCACATGAGATGGAGTAGTTTTCAATGATGAACATCACTATGTTGATCATATCTACTATATGATTCACGTTCGACCTTTCGGTCTCAGTGTTCCGAGGCCATATCTGCATATGCTAGGCTCGTCAAGTTTAACCCAAGTATTCTGCATGTGCAAAATTGGCTTGCACCCATTGTATGTGAACGTAGAGCTTATCACACCCGATCATCACGTGGTGTCTCGGCACGACGAACTATCGCAATGGTGCATACTCAGGGAGAACACTTATACCTTGAAATTTTAGTAAGGGATCATCTTATAAAGGTACCGTCGAACTAAGCAAAATAAGATGTATAAAAGATAAACATCACATGCAATCAAAAAATATGTGACATGATATGGCCATCATCATCTTGTGCCTTTGATTTCCATCTCCAAAGTACCGTCATGACCTCCATCGTCACCGGCATGACACCATGATCTCCATCATCTTGATCTCTATCAACGTGTCGTCACATGGTTGTCTCGCCAATTATTGCCTTTCCAACTATTGCTATCGCATAGCAATAAAGTAAAGCAATTATATGGTGCTTGCATCTTATGCAATAAAGAGACAACCATCAGGCTCCTGCCATTTGTGATCATCTCATACAAGAAATTATATCACATCATGTCTTGACCATATCACATCACAACATGCCCTGCAAAAACAAGTTAGACGCCCTCTACTTTGTTGTTGCAAGTTTTACGTGGCTGCTACGGGCTTCTAGTAAGAACCGTTCTTACCTACGCATCAAAACCACAACAATTTTTCATCAATTGTGCTATTTTAACCTTCAACAAGGACCGGTCGTAGTCAAACTCGATTCAACTAAAGTTGGAGAAACAGACACCCGCCAGCCACCTGTGTGCGAAGCACATCGGTGGAACCAGTCTCATGAGCGCGGTCATGTAATGGCGGTCCGGGCCGCTTGATACGTCTCCAACGTATCTATAATTTTTTATTGTTCCATGCTATTATATTATCAACCTTGGATGTTTTATATGCTATTTTATATGATTTTTGGGACTAACCTATTAACCTAGAGCCCAGTGCCAGTTTCTGTTTTTTCCTTGTTTTTGAGTTTTACAGAAAAGGAATACCAAACGGAGTCCAATTGACGTGCGAATTTTTGATGATTTTTTTGGACCAAAAGAAGCCCCCAGAGTAAAATAGTTGGGCCAGAAGAGTCTCGAGCCATCCACGAGATAGGAGGGCGCGCCCTCCACCCTCGTGGATGACTCGGAGACCCCCCTGACGTGAGACCGGCGCCAAAAATTCCTATAAATACAAAAACCTCCAGAGAATAACCTAGATCGGGAGTTCTACCGCCAGAAGCCTCTGTAGCCACCGAAAACCAATCTAGACCTGTTCCGACACCCTGCCGGAGGGGGGAATCCCTCTCCGATGGCCATCTTCATCATCCCGATGCTTTCCATGACAAGGAGGGAGTAGTTTACCCTCGGCGCTGAGGGTATGTACCAGTAGCTATGTGCTTGGTCTCTCTCTCTCTCTCTCTCTCTCTCTCTGGTGTTCTTGATTCGGAATGATCTTGATGTATCGCGAGCTTTGCTATTATAGTTGGATCTTATGATGTTTCTCCCCCTCTACTTTCTTGTGATGAATTGAGTTTTCCCTTTGAAGTTGTCTTATCGGATTGAGTCTTTAAGGATTTGAGAACACTTGATGTATGTCTTGCATGTGCTTATCTGTGGTGACAATGGGATATCACGTGATCTACTTGATGTATGTTTTGGTGATCAACTTGCGGGTTCAGTGACCTTGTGAACTTATGCATACGGGTTGGCACACGTTTTCGTCTTGACTCTCCGGTAGAAACTTTGGGGCACTCTTTGAAGTTCTTTGTGTTGGTTGAATAGATGAATCTGAGATTGTGTAATGCATATCGTATAATCATACCCACAGATACTTGAGGTGACATTGGAGTATCTAGGTGACATTAGGGTTTTGGTTGATTTGTGTCTTAAGGTGTTATTCTAGTACGAACTCTAGGTTAGATTGAACGGAAAGAATAGCTTCGTGTTATTTTACTACGGACTCTTGAATAGATCTATCAGAAAGGATAACTTTGAGGTGGTTTCGTACCCTACCATAATCTCTTCGTTTGTTCTCCGCATTAGTGACTTTGGAGTGGCCCTTTGTTGCATGTTGAGGGATAGTTATATGATCCAATCATGTTATTATTGTTGAGAGAACTTGCACTAGTGAAAGTATGAACCCTAGGCCTTGTTTCCTAGCATTGCAATACCATTTACGCTCACTTTTACCACTTGCTACCTTGCTGTTTTTATATTTTCAGATTACAAAAACCTATATCTACCATCCATATTGCACTTGTATCACCATCTCTTCGCCGAACTAGTGCACCTATACAATTTACCATTGTATTGGGTGTGTTGGGGACACAAGAGACTCTTTGTTATTTGGTTGTAGGGTTGTTTGAGAGAGACCATCTTCATCCTACGCCTCCCACAGATTGATAAACCTTAGGTTATCCACTTGAGGGAAATTTGCTACTGTCCAACAAACCTCTGCACTTTGAGGCCCAATAACGTCTACAAGAAGAAGGTTGTGTAGTAGACATCACTGCTTCATCCAACAATACTGCTGAATCAAAGTAAAACGTTGGTGGTAAGCAGTATGACTATTATCGTCCACAACTCTTTGTGTTCTACTCATGCATATAACATATATGCATAGACCTGGCTCGGATGCCACTGTTGGGGAACACAATATTTCAAAAAAATTACCTACGATCACGCAAGATCTATCTAGGAGATGCATAGCAACGAGAGGGGAGAGTGTGTCCATGTACCCTCATAGACCTAAAGCAGAAGCCTTTAGTAACGCAGTTGATGTAGTTGAACGTCTTCGCGATCCAACCGATCCAAGCACCGAACGTACGGCACCTCCAAATTTCAGCCCAATCGAAGTTACGGATCTCTGGGAACTTAAGAAACGGTGAAGGGACAGAATCTGGAACGCGGAAACAGAGAGAGACAGAGAGACATATCCAATCTCGGAGGGGCTCTCGCCCCTCGCACGCCATGGAGACCATGGACCAGAGGGGAAACCCTTCTCCCATCTAGGGAGAAGGTCAAGGAAGAAGAAGAAGGACTCTCCCCCCTCTCTCCCGGTGGCGCCGGAACGCCGCCGGGGCCATCATCATCACCGCAATCTACACCAACAACTTCACCGCCATCATCACCAACTCTTCCCCCCTCTATCCAGCGGTGTAACCCTTCTTTTACCTGCTGTAATCTCTACTTAAACATGGTGCTCAACGTTATATATTATTTCCCAATGATGTATGGCTATCCTATGATGTTTGAGTAGATCCATTTTGTCCTATGGGTTAATTGATGATCGTGATTGGTTTGAGTTGTATGTTTTATTATTGGTGTTGTCCTATGGTGCTCTCCGTGTTGCGCAAGCATGAGGGATCCCCGCTGTAGGGTTTGCAATATGTTCATGATTTGCTTATGGTGGGTGGCGTGAGTGATAGAAACACATACCCGAGTAAGTAGGTTGTTTGCGTATGGGAATAAAGAGGACTTGATGCCTTATAATGCTATGGTTGGGCTTTACCTTAATGATCTTTAGTAGTTGCGGATGCTTGCTAGAGTTCCAATCATAAGTGCATATGATCCAAGAAGAGAAAGTATGTTAGCTTATGCCTCTCCCTCAAATAAAATTGCAATAATGATTACCGGTCTAGTTATCGATTTCCTAGGGACAAATAACTTTCTTGTGTGACAACAAGCTCTCTAATAAAACTAACTTAGCTGTGTCTTCATCTAAACAGCCCCTACTTTTTATTTACGCGCTCTTTATTATCTTGCAAACCTATCCAACAACACCTACATAATACTTCTAGTTTCATACTTGTTCTAGGTAAAGCGAATGTTAAGCATGCGTAGAGTTGTATCGATGGTCGATAGAACTTCAGGGAATATTTGTTCTACCTTTAGCTCCTTGTTGGGTTCGACACTCTTACTTATCGAAATAGGCTACAATTGATCCCATATACTTGTTTGTTATAGTAGCTACAATGCAAAAGCCATGGAAAAGTTATATTACAGTAGCTACAATGCAAAAACAAAATATGAATTGGTTTGCAAGAGTACTTAGAGCAGTGATTTGCTTTATTATACTAACGGATCTTACCGAGCTTTCTGTTGAGTTTTGTGTGATTGAAGTTTTCAAGTTTTGGGAGAGATCACGATGGATGAAGGAATAAGGAGTGGCAAGAGCCAAAGCTTGGGGATGCCCAATGCACCCCAAGGAAATATTCAAGGACTCCCAAGCAACCAAGCTTGGGGATGCCCCAGAAGGCATCCCCTCTTTCTTCTAACAATCATCGGTAATTTTACTTGGAGCTATATTTTTATTCGTCACATGATATGCGTAAATCTTCGAGCGTCTTTTGCATTTAGTTTTCACTTTTCTTTGATGCACCATGCTGGTATGAGATAGTCCTTGGTTGATTTATAGAATGCTCATTGCACTTCACTTATATCTTTTGAGTATGGCTTTATAGAATGCTTGATGTTCTTCACTTATATCATTTGAAGTTTGGATTGCCTGTTTCTCTTCAATAGAAAACCGCCATTTGTAGAATGCTCTTTTTGCTTCACTTATATTTGTTAGAGCGTGGGAATATCTTTTGTAGAAAGAATTAAACTCTCTTGCTTCACTTATATCTATTCAGAGAGATGATAGGAATTGGTCATTCACATGGTTAGTCATAAAATCCTACATAAAACTTGTAGATCATTGAATATGATATGTTTGATTCCTAGCAATAGTTTTGAGATATAAAGATGGTGATATTAGAGTCATGCTAGTGGGTAGTTGTGGATTTTAGAAATACTTGTGTTGAAGTTTGTGATTCCCTTAGCGTGCACGTATGGTGAACCGTTATGTAACGAAGTTGGAGCATGAGGTATTTATGATTGTCTTCCTTATGAGTGGCGGTCGGGGACAAGCGATGGTCTTGTCCTACCAATCTCTCCCCCTAGGAGCATGCGCGTAGTACTTTGTTTCGATGACTAATAGATTTTTGTAATAATTATGTGAGTTCTTTATGACTAATGTTGAGTCCATGGATTATACATACTCTCACCCTTCCATCATTGCTAGCCTCTTCGGTACCGTGCATTGCCCTTTATCACCTCGAGAGTTGGTGCAAACTTCACCGGTGCATCCAAACCCCGTGATACGATACGCTCTATCACACATAAGCCTCCTTATATCTTCCTCAAAACAGCCACCGTACCTACCTATCATGGCATTTCCATAGCCATTACGAGATATATTGCCATGCAAATTCCATCATCATCATATACATGACTTGAGAATTTATTGTCATATTGCTTTGCATGATCGTAAGATAGCTAGCATGATGTTTTCATGGCTTGTCCGTTTTTTGATGTCATTGCTATGCTAGATCATTGCACATCCCGGTACACCGCTGGAGGCATTCATATTGAGTCATATCTTTGTTCTAGTATCGAGTTGTAATATTGAGTTGTAAGTAAATAAAAGTGTGATGATCATCATTATTAGAGCATTGCCCCAGTGAGGAAAGGATGATGGAGACTATGATTCCCCCACAAGTCGGGATGAGACTCCGGACGAAAAAATAAAAAAATAAAAAAGACAAAGGCCAAAAAAAAGAGAAGGCCCAAAAAAATAAGAAAAATATGAGAGAAAAAAGAGAAGGGGCAATGTTACTATCCTTTTACCACACTTGTGCTTTAGAGTAGCGCCATGTTCTTCATATAGAGAGTCTCTTGAGTTATCACTTTCATATACTAGTGGGAATTTTCATTATAGAACTTGGCTTGTATATTCCAACGACGGGCTTCCTCAAATGCCCTAGGTCTTCATGAGCAAGCAAGTTGGATGCACACCCACTTAGTTTCAGTTTGAGCTTTCATACACTTATAGCTCTTAGTGCGTCCGTTGCATGGCAATCCCTACTCCTCACATGGACATCAATTGATGGGCATCTCCATAGCCCGTTGATTAGCCGCGTCGATTTGAGACTTTCTCCTTTTTGTCTTCTCCACACAACCTCCACCATAATATTCTTCCACCCATAGTGCTATATCCATGGCTCACGCTCATGTATTGCGTGAAAGTTGAAAAGGTTTGAGAACGTCAAAAGTATGAAACAATTGCTTGGCTTATCATCGGGGTTGTGCATGATTTGAATATTTTGTGTGGTGAAGATGGAGCATAGCCAGACCATATAATTTTGTAGGGATAACTTTCTTTGGCCATGTTATTTTGAAAAAACATGATTGCTTTATTAGTATGCTTGAAGTATTATTGTCTTAATGTCAAATGATAGACTATTGCTTTGAATCACTCGTGTCTTAATATTCATGCCATGATTAGACATATGGTCAAGATTATTCTAGGTAGCATTCCACATCAAAAATTATCTTTTTATCATTTACCTACTCGAGGACGAGCAGGAATTAAGCTTGGGGATGCTGATACATCTCCGTCGTATCTATAATTTTTTATTGTTCCATGCCAATATTATACAACTTTCATATACTTTTGGAAACTTTTTATACTATTTTTTGGACTAACATATAGATCCAGTGCCTAGTGCCAGTTTCTGTTTGTTGCATGTTTTTTTCACAGAAAATCCATATCAAACGGAGTCCAAACAGGATAAAAACTGATGGAGATTTTTTTTGGAATATATGTGATTTTTGGGAAGTAGAATCAACGCGAGACGATGCCCGAGGGGCCACGAGGCAGGGGGTGTGCCCCACGGGGTCAGGCCCGCCCTGGGCCCTTGTGGCCAGCCTGTAAGGCGGTTGGTGCCCTTCTTTCGCCCCAAGAAAGCTAATATCCGGATCAAAACAGTGTCCAAATTTCAGCCCAGTCGGAGTTACGGATCTCCGGGAATTTAAGAAACGGTGAAGGGGCAGAATATGGAACGCAGAAACAGAGAGAGACAGAGAGACTGATTCAATCTCGGAGGGGCTCTCGCCCCTCCCACGTCATGGAGATCATGGACCAGAGGGGAAACCCTTCTCCCATCTAGGGTGAAGGTCAAGGAAGAAGAAGAAGAAGGGGGGCTCTCTCCCCCTCTCTCTCGGTGGCGCCGGAACGCCGTCGGGGCCGTCATCATCACCGCAATCTACACCAACAACTTCACCGCCATCATCACCAATGTAAGTGCATCTAGTGCCACCCCTAGTTGGTTTTGGAGTATTGACGACAAACCTGGTTGAGGGACTAATGTGTTTGTGAGAATTGTAGGATAACACAGGTAGAAGTCCCTCATTGAATCGGTTTTCCTACCAGAGATGACCCCTAAAAATGTATGAAGACATTGAAGTCAAAGGTGGTATGTGAAGACATTCACATTGAAGACTATGACAAGAGAAGACATTGCGTGAAGACTATGGAGCACGAAGACTTAGTTGTTTCGTCGTTCTTTTTCTTCTTTCTTGAGTCATAGGAACCACCGTACTGTTAAGTGGGGTCCAAGTGAACCGGTCAGAATGACTGAAGTGATGCTTAACCAAAATCCTATGTCTTCGAGCGAAGACAATGAGAGCAAATCTTATCCAGAGCTGGATAAGTCAGCTTTGGTTGTAGCCCAAGTAAAGTTGCCGTGTGTGTTTGAAATCTAACCGTTGGAACACGGGTCAGTTCCTTAGTGACCCAGGGTCATTTCGGACAAATCAGGTCGGGTTGCCTGGTGGCTATAAATAGCGCACCCCCTACAACCATAAACGGTTGGCTGCTCAGAGTTAGTGTATGGCTTTTGTCGTTTGAGAGCAACCCACCTCGAAGCCTTTGAGAGAGAATTCCTTGCGAGGATAAAGCCCTAACCACCAGAGCCAAAGAGTGTTAGGCATCACTTAAGTCTTCTTGTCTGTGTGATCTGAAGACTTATTACACTTGAGGACTGTGAATCCTCCAGCCGGTTAGGCATCGCGTTCTGAGCATCCAAGAGTCATTGTGGATCACCGGTGAACGAAGTCTGTGAAGGTTTGGAAGTCTACCTTGAAGACTTACCAGAGTGATTGGGCGAGGACTGTGTGTCCTTAGCTCAAGGAGAATAAGGTGAAGACGTGGTATTCTGAGTTGAATCTCAGCCTCCCTAACCAGATGTACAGTTGTCACAGCAACTGGAACTGGTCCAACAAATCATTGTCTTCAACGAGCTACGGTTCCATCCTTCCTATCTCTTTACTTTCAGATTGGTCCTTGTGAAGTCATTGCCTGTCTGCATTATCTATTTATCTTCACTGTGTGACTGCTGTTTTGATTGGCTTCATACTATCTTCCATCCTGATCTATACTGCCTAGCTGCTATTAGTCTTTGTGTTGTCTCCTCATTGAATACTTGACTATGGTTTTCTTAGTGTAGTCTACCTTCCGCTGCATGGTAATAGGTTTGTTTCTATCGGTTGTCTTCGAAACTTCCATGTTTTGAAGACTTTCATAAAAATCGCCTATTCACCCCCCTCTAGTCGATAACTAGCACTTTCAATTGGTATCAGAGCAAGGTACTCCCTTGTTCTGTGTGATTCGGTTTAACCACCTGGAGTTTTAGCTATGTCGATTGCAGGGATAATCAAAGTCTCTGCTGCATGCCCAGTCTTTGATGGAACTAAATATCCCTACTGGAAGAATAAGATGCGCATGCATCTTGAAGCCATCGATGTCGACCTCTGGTATGTCATCAAGAATGGCGTCCCCAAGGCTGGTGAAGGTGTCATCGCTGCTGATGTCAAGAAGTTCGTTCAACTGGATTCCACTGCCAAGAACATCATCTGTGGTCATCTGACCAAAGGACAATATGGCCGTGTGAGTGCTGTGGAAACATCCAAGCTAGTCTGGGACTGGCTCTCCAAGGTCAACGAAGGCGTATCAACCCAGAGAGGTCAAAGAATTAGTGTCCTTCGCAACCGCTTCAAGAGAAACGACAATGAGAATGTTCAGCTTATGTTTGATCGACTCACTGACATCACAAATGAGCTTCAAGCCCTCAGTGCTACTGAGATCACCAAGCATGAAGTCGTCAAGACACTCCTGAGATCACTTGACAGCTCGTTTGACACCCTAGCCCTGATGATTCAAGAATGCCCTGACTTCAAGACACTCGATCCGTCTGACATACTGGAAAGGCTTAACACACATGAGTTTCAGCTTTCTGAGAAAAGAGACATCTATGGTCCCAACTATGGGCGAACTCATGCTTTGAAGGGAAAAGCTATTTCCTCATCTGAAGAAGAATCTGATTGCAGTTCTGATGATCCTGAAGACATTGGAAAGGAGCTTGCTATGCTTGTGAAGAAGTTCCAAAAATTCACCAATAAGAAAGGCTTCAGAAAGTCCTCGCGATCTAGCTCAAGGAATGATGAAGCTTCTGCTCATGACTACAAGAAGAGAACATGCCACAAGTGCAAGAAACCTGGCCACTACATCTCTGAGTGTCCTTAGTGGGACAATGAGAACAACAAGAAGAAGAAAAGCAAGGAATATGATTCTGACGACAAGAAGAAGAAGAAATACTCAAAGTCATCTTCCAAGTCTTCATCACACAAGAAGAGCTCATCTGGCAAGGCTCGTGCATTTGTTGGCAAGGAAATGGATTCAGAGGAGGAGTCTGCTTCTGAGGAGGCGGAAGTGGAGTCTGAGGAGGAGTCCGATTCTGGCATTGCGAGTCTGGCTACAACCTACGTTGCCAAGTCCATCTTCAACATTGAAGACAATGACCACATCACCGACGCCGATGCTGATGACCAGGATGACTCCGCTCCCACCTACTGCTTCATGGCACGCGGTGCCAAGGTAAACTCACGCACTACTCACTATCAAACATCTAGTGAAGATGAGTCTGATTGTGGTTCCAAACCCAGCTACAAAACACTTGCTAAAATTGCAACTGAACAACAGAAAGCTATGGAACATATTCAAAAACTGTTAGACAAAAGCGATGGCCTGTTAGATGCTGAAATGACTCGATCTCAGTCCTTAATTGAAGACATAAAAAATCTTCATGTTAAGTATGAGGAACTTGAAAGTCGTCATGAAACGCTCTCAACAACTCATGAAAAGCTCTCCTATGATTATCTTCGAAGGAAGCAAGATCTTGAGAAATTGAGAGCGGCTCATGAAGATCTTCAAAAGGAAAACGAGTCACTTCGCGCCAAACAGATCAGTCCCGCTCAGGAAGGATTTGAACCACCATGTCTTAAATGCATTAAGCGTGATAACGCTACTTCTGTTGCTGGATGTTCTACTGCTGCTACTGTTGCAATATCTTCAACTGTTGATGTGGTAACTAACCCCTCTGCTGAGGATGCCACTGCTATTGCTGATGAAAATGCTAGGTTGAAGACATTGCTTGAAACAGGGATGTACAAAAGTCTCAAAGGACATCAGACACTATGTGATGTCCTCAAAAGGCAGATCCTGAACCGAAACCCTAGGAAAGAGGGTGTTGGGTTCGAAAGGAAAATGAATGCTGATGGCTCTTACTGGAAACCTGAGCAGTACCCCAAAACCACATGGGTTGGTGCAAAGGAATCTTCAGTGGATCCATCCACCCTATCTGGCTTCACTTGTGCTAATCCCATTGTTATTGATGAATCCTTTGGTGCAAACTATAAACTATTTAAGAATCAGAATGGTGAAGTGTTTGCCAGGTATATTGGTACTAACTGCAGGAATGGGCCACCTTGAAGAAAGTCTGGGTGCCGAAAAGGTGTCTGGAGAAACTTCCTGTGAATGTAATCATGACACCACAAGTGAAGAAGACAAACCCGAGACCACATGCTTCATATGGTCCAAAGGCTTCATACAGACAGAGGGCTCACCTGAGTCGCACTAATGCAAATGTTTTGTAGGGAAACCATACTCAGGCCTATGAATATGAGCGCGTTTCATCAAATCTCCATGTTCATAAGACCAAGAACTACTCTGCTTATTCTTATGAGTACTATTGCCCTCATGCAAGACTATTTGCTAGGGCTTCAAAGCCAAAGTTCTCAGATGCTACACTTAGACTCATTGCTTCGAAGCCACCCTTGAAGATGTGGGTGGCTAAGAAATCTTAACTCTCTTTTGCAGGGAAGGGTCTCCTGCCGAAAATCAAATTCGTCTGAAGCTATTGCTGGGGACCTTAAACATCTTGTAGGGTGCAAGATCAAATGCCCAAATGGTCTTATTATGTATATTGTTCCTGAGTCACTTGCTACCTGCCCTATCAGTCCTAACCTTGATCTAAGCTTTCAGAATCCACTTGCTCGTCAAATGTTTATGCTTCACAATTCTCTTCGTGAAGCCTATCCCCCTAACTGCACTGTAGGGTATGACGCCAGCTGCTTTAGAATGGATTATTGATAGTGGGTGTACTAATCACATGACTGGCAAGCGAAGTCTTCTCATGGACTCAACTTTACATCCATATGACAAGAGTCACATCACATTTGCTGATACGGGTAAAAGCAAGGTATTGGGTCTAGGCAGAGTTGCAATCTCAAGGGATCAACACATGAATAAAGTGATGCTTGTTGAATCCCTTGGTTTCAACTTAATGTCTGTCTCAATGCTTTGTGATTTGAACATGATTGTGATATTTGGAAACTATCGTTGCCTTGTTCTAATGGAATCTGACAAGTCTCTAGTCTTTGAAGGGTATCGGAAAGATGATTTGTACGTGGTAGATTTCTCAGCAGGACCACAACTTGCCGTATGTCTTCTAGCAAAAGCTTCAGAATGCTGGCTCTGGCATCGGAGGCTAGGGCATGCTGGCATGAGGAATTTGCACACTCTTGCAAAGAAGAAGCATGTTATAGGCATCGAGGGCATCAAGTTCAAGAAGGATCACCTATGCGGTGCCTGTGAAGACTGAAGTGCAGGATGTCTTCAGACGCTTCGACAATCGAGCCATGAACAACTATGGCGTCAAGATCAAGCACATCAGAAGTGACAATGGCACTGAATTCAAGAACACTGGCCTCGACACTTATCTTGATACTTTGGGCATCACTCATGAGTTCTCAGCTCCGTACACGCCGTAGCAGAATGGCATCGTGGAACGCAAGAACAGAACACTTATTGAGATGGCTCGGACGATGCTCGATGAATACAAGACTCCAAGAAAGTTCTGGCCTGAAGCCATTGATACTGCATGCCATATTATCAACCGTGCTTATCTTCACAAGCTTCTGAACAAAACATCCTATGAGCTCCTCACTGGTAAGAAGCCAAATGTCATCTACTTCAGAGTATTTGGTGCCAGGTGCTCGATCAAGGATCCACATCACACTTCAAAATTTGCACCGAAAGCACATGAAGGTTTTATGCTTGGATACGGAAAGGATTCGCACTCCTACAGAGTCTTCAACCTCTTTCACTATAAAGTGGTTGAAACTGTGGATGCACGGTTCGATGAGACTAACGGCTCGCAAAGAGAGCACCTGCCAAATGTGCTAGATGAAGTTCCATCCAGTGAAACCATCAAGCTTATGGGAACCGGAGAAATCATACCATCTGAAGCTCAGCCTGAAGAGGAACTCATCATCTCTGCACCTAATCATCCTGAAGACAATGCTCAGCCTGAAGACAATCATTCCAACTATGACAATGATCAGCAAGAGCAAAATCTTCGTCCAGTTCATCCTCGTGTTGCAAATGAAGTACAGATTGAGAGAATAATTGACAACATTAATGCACCTGGCCCACTCACTCGTTCAAGGGCAACACAACTAGCAAATTTCTATGGGCACTTCGCATTCCTCTCAATATCTGAACCCAAGAAAGTTGATGAAGCCTTCATGGAACCTGAATGGATTCAAGCTATTCAAGAAGAGCTTCAACAATTTGAACTAAATAATGTATGGGAACTGGTCAAGCGTCCCGATCTTTGTAAGCACAATATCATAGGCACTAAATGGATATATCGCAACAAGCAAGATGAGCATGGTTAAGTTGTCAGAAACAAAGCTCGTCTCGTTGCTCAAGGATACACTCAAGTTGAAGGAATTGACTTCGATGAAACATTTGCTCCTGTGGCTAGGCTTGAAGCTATACGCATACTATTGGCCTATGCAAATCATCATAACATTCTTCTGTATCAAATGGATGTGAAGAGCGCTTTTCTCAATGGAAAGATTGAAGAAGAAGTGTATGTTGCACAACCGCCTGGCTTTGAAGATCCAAAACATCCTGACATGGTTTATAAGCTCAACAAGGCACTATATGGACTCAAACAAGCCCCTCGTGCTTGGTATGACACACTCAAGGACTTCCTGGAGAGCAAAGGCTTCAAACCTGGTTCTTTGGATCCCACACTCTTCACGAAGACATAAGATGGTGAACTGTTTGTGTGCTAAATATATGTGGATGACATTATCTTCGGTTGCACCAACCAGAAATACAGTGATGAGTTTGGATATATGATGCAAGAGCAATATCAGATGTCCATGATGGGTGAACTGAAGTTCTTCCTTGGTCTTCAAATACGACAGCAATGCAACGACATCTTCATATCTCAAGAGAAATACCTCAAAGATTGCCTGAAGAAGTTTGGAATGCAAGACTGCAAAGGTTACACTACACCAATGCCAGCTAAACACCATTTGGGTCCTGGCAACAATGGTAAAGAGTTCGATCAAAAGGTATACCGCTCCATGATTGGTTATTTGCTTTATTTATGTGCATCTAGGCCAGATATCATGCTTAGTGTTTGCATGTGTGCCCGATTCCAAGCGGCACCAAAGGAATCGCATCACTTAGCTGTGAAGCGAATTCTTCGATATTTGGCTCACACCCCAACACTAAGATTATGGTATCCAAAGGGCTCAGAGTTTGATCTAGTTGGATTCTCGGATGCTGATTATGCTGGTGACAAGGTGGATCGCAAGTCTACATCAGGCACATGTCACTTTCTGGGATGATCACTTGTATGTTGGTCTTCAAAGAAGCAGAACTGTGTATCTCTCTCCACTTCTGAATCTGAATACATTGCTGCTGGATCTTACTGCGCTCAGCTTCTATGGATGAAGCAAACACTCAAGACTATGGCATTCATTTGAAGCAAGTGCCACTCTACTGCGACAACGAAAGCGCCATCAAGATTGCTAATAACCCAGTTCAGCACTCAAAGACAAAGCACATTGAAATTCGTCATCACTTTCTCAGAGATCATGTCATGAAGGAAGATATTGATATCATACACGTCAACACTGAAGAGCAACTGGCAGATATCTTCACAAAGCCCTTGGATGAGAAGAGGTTTTGCAAGTTACGGTGTGACCTAAATATCTTGGAATCCTCAAATGTCATGTGATCAGGCACACATCCTAACACTTATGCATGATGATGACTTAGATGAGCAACGCACGAAGTAAAGTATGTCTTCAATCAATGAAGACTTACATTCTGAGTGTGAATACATTAACATGGAATTTGACTTCGGAGCGCCACGATAATTGTGCGCCGTGTCTGGGTCTAATATTTCCTATACGGTGGGTAACGCCACCACCAAACTCCTGTTTGGAATACTCTCTGTTGGTATTACATTGCAAAGTCTTCGCATTTCGTTTTTCTTCAATGTCAACATGGCTTCTTGTTTATCTTCATTGTACTGATTTTGTTTCTGTCCTCTACAGCATTCACTTATAGCTATGTCTTCTTGTTGAATATTTTGAACTAAGTGAATGTGATCGGACCCTAACCTTTCTATGCTCCTGTCTTAAGTCTATCTATCCAAATCATATGCATTCTATTGAAACTGTCAAAACATCTTCTCTGCATCCCTGTCAGTAGAAGACATGGAGACAAACATTAATCTGTTTTCAATGCTAAATCCCTTCTGCCTGAATCCCGGAGAAGTGGGAACGACCACCCGACAATCCAGGCGTGCGTGGGAATGTGGAACAACCTCTCACGTGTTGCATGATCGCCACGTGTCCTTCAGATGCGAATCGCCAGGGGTACCTGTGTAATAACACTGTGTCGTCCCTGTCCCTATAAATACAAGCCTCACCCCAGTCATTATCTCTTCTTCCACTCCCGCACAAACCCTAGCGCCACCGCTAGCCCTTGACGACGCCGGCGACGAAGCCCTTAGCTGCCGCGACCTCACTGACGCCGTCCTCACGCCGGCCGCGGACATCGTCTTCTCCGTCGTCACTGTAGGTGTCCTCCATCGCCAAGTTAGGGCACAGAAGATCGAACTGCTCGGCCTCCTCTCCCACTCCGTCTAGAAGTTCCTCGTGTGGTAAATAAAACCTCCTTTTTACAGTCTTTTTGATCCGATAGATTCATCCTTTTCCACCACAAGTAGTTTCTGTTCACACAAGTTGGATCTATCTCATACTGCATCTCATAACATGCATAGTATGTTCACTTATGCTTCACAAAGTAGTTAGATTCCTCACTTGTACTTATTCGTGGATTCGTACAAATCTGGAACCAACTCTCTACCTATGAGTGAATGTCTTCGCACTATGAGGTCAATGTCTTCTAAACTGATTTATCTTCAAAATCTTCTGAGAATGCATATGACCTCTTCCCCTTCCCTCGCACCTTTAATGCTGTCACAGGTACATGTCCATGGGAGAATCCCTTGGTTCTCATAGTCTGCATTCATTTGTAGAGTTCTTACAGCATCATATAAATTCTCCTGAAGCCAGTTCTTGTCTGACCAGTAGACGGAAGACTTTGACAGTTTTGAAGCCTTTCAGTCTAAACTTCATGGCACCAGAGAAATCTGCAAGGAAGGTGGCAGACAGCGCCGTGGAAACACCTCAAGAGATTTTCCTCCTGACCTCTATGAGCTGTACAAGACAGATCCAGAGGAGGACTACAATCAGCGGAAAACCCGAATCCAATGGATTCGAAGATATTGGGCAGAACAATGGTACAAGTACAGGTTCGTGACCCAGGAATATGCTGAGAAGAATGCCATCAAGCGACCGTGGGGAGACATCTTGTACAGAAATCTTCAATCGAGGTCCAGATTTGAAGCCATTGAACAAGGCTTCTATCCTTGCATGGTCCGTGGACCACAGCCTGCAGATGCAGACCCATCTTCATTACTATGGTGCCGTGACAATAATCTGTTCAAGTGCAACTTCCAGTTTGCCAAGAACTCGGCCAAAGAAAACAAGAAGTCGCGGGGATTAGACTTCAATCCAGGTCCCTCTGCTCCTCGTGCCGATGGCACTCGCGAAGCTGAACCCAATCTTGTTGGGCCCTTCTACAACCTAGATGGTCTCATCTCTCATATTATGGTTCAAGGGACAGCCGTGGATGAACCTGCAGACGACGCTGATTCTGACAAAGCGCCTGCACCACCGAAGCCAAAGAAGCTGAAGAAACCTAAAGCTTCGAAGCCTTCCCCTGCACCAAAGGTTTCACGGGCGAAGCCTCTAGCCACTGTACCTCCTAAGGACAGTGTGCAGTCTGAAGATTTTTCACGTATCTCCAAGCCCGCCAAAGTGAAGATGCCCATGCAACCCACTAGCCAAGCACTGACCCCTGCTGCTGTTCTGCGCAACGAGAATGACACCATTGATCTGTCCAGCGACGACGATCTTGGCGATGACGTTCTTGAGCAGTTGATCAAGAGCAAGCAAGAGGCGGAAATCTTCAATGACCTTCCTCTCTTTGATGTGGAAATCTTAAACAAGTTCATTGATGAGTGGTTTGACAGCCCAAATGTCAGCTTTGATGATCTTCAGCTTCCCATTGGCCTCAGCGTCTCCTTCCACGGAGCCATTGCTGCTGAGCTGGCTCTAGCTCAGAAAATTGTTGAGCTGAAGCATAAGATAGATTAAGAAAAGGCTCAGTTCAAGAAGCATATGGCCAAGCTCAATGTTGAAGACATTCAGAACTTCCAGGTCATGATGCATGAGCTCAAGGAAGCATTCCGCACGAAACGCGAAGAAACCAAAGGTTCTCGTGAGCGCATGAAGGATCTTGCTGCTAAATGTGTTCAAGGATACAATGAAGCTGAAAAGCGCAAGGCTTTGGGGCGTCAGGGCATCGACCCCTGAATGGCGGCCAAGAAGAAGAAGAAGCCAGCTGTGGTAGAACCCGAAGCACCAAGGTAAGAAATACATCCAATTGTCTTCCCAACCAGTATGACAGGCTCGAAGCCTAAGGTCCCCACAGTGGCTTCAGAACTCAAGAAAACAAGGGCAGCTGAAGCCGATGCAAGAAAACGCAAGACCAAGGCCACCACTGATGATGCTCCCCCAACCAAGAAATGGAAAACCAAGAAGAGAGATCGGTCTGCTCCCACAGAGCCCCTTGATGTCGAGCCAATCTCAGTGGCTCGTCCTGCGTCTGAACATCAAGAGCGCCAAGTGATAGTTCATGAGCCTGCTTCCACAGAGGCTCCTGAAGCTGAAGACAATCCAGCTGTTGACCCCACCACAGCTGAAGACATTGGTCCTCACGACAATGTTGAAGATGATGAAGTCCTTCCTTAGATCGAGCACAATTTGGTATCATCTCCTATGCTCACGCATAGCGAACTCATCAGCATTGGTCGTCCTCTGACGCCAACTTCTCAGGATGCATCATGGGCTGATCACCCACAACACCAAGACACCCCAAGTGCCCCCCAACCACAAGATGATGATGACTTTGAGGCCCAGACGACTCCATCTCCACCAGTGTCGCCAGCATTACGCAGGCTTCGCAAAGGACCAGGGCCCCAAGTCCCTTCTACTGTGCACGTTTCTGAGTCTGAAGCCAAAACGGCTGAAGATATTCCGGCTGCATCAGCCGATGAAGGAGAAGAACCACGAGTTGAAGTAGAAAGAGTTGTTACACCCCCGTCCCACCAAGATGTTGTTCTCGAGGAGAACGTGTCCTACCCTCCAGCTCCTAAAGTGGAGGTTAACAATCCTGAGGCGGCCACCAACATCAACACTGAAGCCAATGACGTTGTCATGGCTGAAGCTAATGTGGCGCCTGAAGCTCATGCGGTGCCAGAAGTGCATGCACCTGAAGCCACTGCAGCGCCCAAAGCCAATACTAAAGCTCCTGAAGCCAATGTGGACCCTGAAGCCCATGTCAACGCCAATGCCAATGCTTCTGTACCCCCTCCAAGACCTCATACAATTGAGCTGGCATTTGATCGTGGTCAGCCTGTTATGGTCCGATGGCCCATTCTGGTTCCTCCACCTGCTGCGGGTCCACAATTTGACTATCATGTCGAGCACAGACCTCATGTCCAGAAGCCCAAGCCAAGACTTCCTAGATTCCCAGGCACTGCAACCTCTCTTGAATCTTCAATGTGAATGGCTTCGTGGCACATAACACCTTCTTCAACAGCGCCAAGAACCCTTACACCAAACCTCGCATTTCATCGGATCGGTTCTGGAGCTATCAGCAGCGCAGCTACTATTCCTGCGTCTTATACAATCAAGGGCGCATATTTCCCCATATGCGTCTTGATACTGAAGCTATAGCTGGCCTGCCCTGTCTAGAAGAAGCGTTGGATTGCTTCAGAGACGCTGGACTCCTGCAGTTTGTCACAGACAAGGAACACTGGAATGAAGAGCTTCTGCTATAGTTCTATGCAACTCTTCACATTCGAGGCTACAACAGGGATCCAAAGACTTGGTTCCTTGAGTGGATGACATGCAATGTCCATCATGAAGCCAAAGCTCTTGATATCGTTGAGCTCACATGCCTGCCCACTCCTGGTGAATACTATGAACTAGGTTGTCAACAACACCAGAATGATTTGGAGAGCATTTTTCAGAAGCCAGAACCCAACATGAGCCAAATGTTGAGCATGATGAAGCCTTTGCCTCACGACGCTGACTACCCATCTGAATTCTTTGTTGAAGACCTAGAGTATTTGCCTCGCACCATTTATCATATCATCAGAAAAATTCTATGGCCTGTCAAAGGACATTCATCTGCAGTGAAGCTTGAAGGAGCAATGAAGACTTTGGTTTTCTATATCTTCAATGGCATCAGCTTCAATGCTCAAGACATCTTCATCAGGCAGTTGGCTGCATCTGGCTCCGACATTTTTGGTCTGAAGTTCTATGCTCCATGGGTAATGCGCCTTATCAAGCTTCACTCTGCCATCAACTATCAGCCGTCTACGCGCAATCATCTTGTATTCTTGCCAGAGGTTGATTTGTCTGTTGAAGCTATTTACCCAGAGCCTGCTAAGGATCCCATTTATCTTCACAATGCTGATCACCAAAGCTTCACCCAGCCCATTGAAGGAGTTCAGGCAGTCTCGCGTGTTTATCCCTTGGCTGGCAATACACGTGCCCCTCGCGCTCAAACTGACGCCACTGGAAGCACCATTGCCCAAAGGCCTCGGAGGCGATCTCGTGTTCTCAATGACCAAGAGCTTCTCGTCGTGCTACACCAGAAACAGGACAAGCATCACAACTGGCTTAAGCGTCAGATGCAAAGCCTCTTGGTGGATGTCAATCGCATTCGCAATCTTGCCACCAAGAATGCCTTTGTTACTCATGAAACCTGTCGGAGGTCTTGGAAGAGTTTGACATTGCTTAGTGCTGAAGCTGATCTGCAGGACGATGGCTTCACCGAAAGATTCAAGTTTGACTCAACTCCTCCAAGGAATGCTCACTTGCGTCGGACTCCCTCACTTGAAGACTTTGACTATTCGTCCCCAGCTGCGACAGTGAATGCCAGAGTCATCGATGACCAAGATGATGCAACTTCACCTCTTCCAACTTCAGCGCATGTCGACACTGCACCAAGTTCTTCTGCACCACCGGACCTCAACGACGACCCTGCTGCCTCGCCTGCACCTCATGGGAACGAGTAGGCGCTCTATGTCTTCAAACCTTTTTGGTCCTTACTGACAAAAGGGGGAGAAGCATTGATAACCCACAAGTATAGGGGATCGCAACAGTTTTCGATAAGTAAGAGTGTTGAACCCAACAAGGAGCTAAAGGTAGAACAAATATTCCCTCAAGTTCTATCGACCACCGATACAACTCTACGCACGCTTGACGTTCGCTTTACCTAGAACAAGTATGAAACTAGAAGTACTTTGTAGGTGTTGTTGGATAGGTTTGCAAGATAATAAAGAGCAAGTAAATAAAAAGTAGGGGCTGTCTAGATAAAGAAACAATAAAGTAAATATAGCGAGTGTGGAAAAGTGGTCGTAGGAGTTGCGAAATTTCCCCTAAGCAATTGACAACTTTACTAGACCGATAGCAAGTATTATGTGGGAGAGGCCACTGCTAGCATGTCATCCCTGACCTAGAATTCTATGCGCTTATGATTGGAACTATTAGAAAGCATCCGCAACTACTAACGTTCAT